>NC_073739.1:61241792-61544822 GCF_023634155.1 Falco peregrinus
ACTAATTTGTTTTATATTATTATAATAATAATTATGACAATAACATAGCTCCTGGTCTTTGATAAAACCTAACTTTTTTTTTTTTTACTGCAGCCTCTGTTTCTACCATTATTATTATTATTATCTTTTTTAGATAAGCACATCCCCACTTAATTAGGGATACCAATTGCTTTGCTCTGTAAAAATGTAGTCCCGTGATAAAATTTTGATTGATTAGAATAATAAAGATCATGCTGTTTTATAAAGGAATTTCAAAAATTCCAGTTTAGAGTCTGCTTTATAGTGTTGCTTGCTTAGCTCATAATCTTCCCATAATGTTTGTCTGCCCAAAACCTTTCTTTCTTTACTTGGTTTGTATTTAATTGCCATAAATCACTGAGCTGTAAGAATTCCAGAGATACAGGGATTGATTCCATTCACTCACAAACTATGCAACTGTGACTCCACTAACATCAGCCCTATCATTCATTTCACTGCCCTACACAGACATCCTTCTCTACCAACTTTACCAATATTTAAGAATTCTTTCTTTTTCCATTTTGACCAAAATATAAGTAAATTTAAGAACAAAGTGAAAGTTTTCACACAGTTTTTCTTTTCAAAATCGTCTAGTCTTTTTGACAACTAGAAGAGAGAAAAGACCTGTCTTATACAAATGTGTCCCCTAAGTATGACAATTAGCTAATAATGCAGATATTTAGTTAATTTAATAGCTTTAATGTTTAAAGAAAGAGCATGAGCAAGAAGTTATTTCTGTATTCAAATTAATACCATATTTTCATTTTATTTGTCCCAAGACTCAGTAAGTGAAACAGAAAACATTCACATAAGGTTTGCTCAGCACTATATAGTATCAATATCTGCTCTGAAAAATCCATTCATGTTATATGCATACACAGATGAAAATAGTCTAAAGCTCCCTCTGACACTTGCCCAAAATACCATGACTAAGAGAACACAGTTACAGACACCCCAGTGCAGAAACAGCCCTGTAACAGCACCTTCTTTTGCTGCATGGCTTGCGCACCTCGTCACGTGAGCAGATTTGGAGACCATCCCTGCCAGGACTGTGCTTGTTCCCATTCCCTGTCAGGTGTTCTGTGCACAGCCCACAATTAATGTGGGGTTTCAGCAGTTTCTTGCAGCACCATCTGCAGCCCACCAGCATCCCAAAGGTGATTTAACCCCAAGTGGCCTGAAATCTGAGAAGATATGTTCAGTGGGAGGAAGAAAGGAAGCAAAGCACCAGAAGCAGTCATCTGATTTTTCTCATCAAGTACCAAAACCAGATAGAAAGGTGAAAAGCTAATAGGACAAACTATTTCCAAAAGCCTGGTTTGAGCTGTTGCTGTTGCTTATGGGTATTTACTGATGATAAATATGGCCCAGCAATTGCCAGTGAGGGCAGAAGTCTCCACAGGAATCTCTCTACAGACATTCAAGTCTGACTATTGCAATTCTATCCTCTGACTTACAACCAAGGTGTTAACAGTTTTCTCTGGAAGATGATTTGCTTGCTCCTTGGAGTTTTGGTCCATGTTAAGACAGTATTTCAGCCCACACTCCTCTCCTCCAAAGCTAATCAGAATAATACTTAGTAAGGAAAAAATAAGAAAAAAAATCCAAGTTAAAATTTCCAAAGAACCCTTTAATTTCATCTGCTGTGACTGGTGGTTAGATCAGCACTGCTCAGAGAAGGATGCACAAGCCTTGTAAATGGAAGTTTAGGATTTTTGCTTGAGCCAGCTCTTCCCGGATGCTGCATCTGTTTTTTCAGCCTGTAAACAAACTTACAGTTTGGTTTATTGGAGCACAGGGAGGTCAAGTGACCTGCCAGAGGTCTCTCAGTGAGTAGTGCATAGCACTAGGTTTGAACCCAGGTTCCACCTGGTTCCCAAATTTCTACTCTCAGTTTGGATGCTTCCCAACCATTAACCCTGCTCCTCCCTGCCTGCTCCCCAACCAAACCTTCTTCCAGACCAAGTTTGTAGATGGGTATTTTTAACATTCATCCAGCATGTACTGAATCTGGTCGATTCAGTAAAACCTCAGTCTGCTGGAACTGTGTTTTGAGTGCACTGGAGTCGGGGAACAGTACCAAAGTGCCTTTTGCAATGCAGCCTCCCCACTCGGCACTCTTACAGACACACTCATGGACAGAAAAATTTTTCTAGTGCCTAATCAAGGGATATTCAAAGCTGTCAATGGCACAGCAAGAGGGGTCACTGCTCCCCAGACTTGACAAGTCTGGGGTGAGCCAAAGCCCCAGCAAACGCTGGAGAAATACGTACTTTCTGTTTCCCTTGGGCAACCTGCTTCCCTTGTTGCACTTGGAAATATTAACTGAATGCCTGCTTCTTGGAAGCGGCACCTCTCTGAGCTGCACATCGCTGGTCAGCTCTGACCTGCATCCCAGTGTTTCCTCAGTCCTCAGAGCCGTGAGTGAGCCCATCACAGGCCCAAGGTAAATAGGTTTTGAAATCAGTAAGAGCTTTTATAAAACAGTAAATTCAAGGCGAGTAGAATAAAGAACACATTATTATTATTGTTGTTACCACCATTATTATTATTATTATTATTATTATTATTATTATTATTATTCAGCAGTTAAATACACCTGCCCTCCCATCACACAGCCCAGGGTTCTCAACAGACTTGTGTTCTGGGGTTTTAGTCAGCCCAAAGCAGTGCATTTCTCTCTGGAAATCTAGAAATCTTTTGATACCTTGTCAATAGATACAGAATCAGACTAAGAATCAAAAAAGTCAAAACAAAATCTGGGGCTTCCCATTAACCATTTTGCAGTGTTGGATAATTCACAGCATTTCTCTGTGTTTCAGTTCCCTCTCTTGCAAAGTAGAACTACTGAAAAATTCCTGCCTTTGCCAAGCACTGGTTTTTCCAGGTAATGCGGACCATACCAGGTATAATCCTTCTGAAAGTTTACAGAGTTAAGCACTCTCTTAAAATTGAAATAATGTGCTGTGGGGAAGGGGCTGAGGGAGTGGGTTGCCTGCCTAATTAATGGCTTGATTGTCTAGGTGCCCAGCAAGAAAGGCAAATGCTAACATTAACAAAACAAGTCTGGGAATGGGCACAAGAAAGAGATACTGTCCTTTGCACTGAGCAGTAAGCATGAGGCTGAAGACAGTCCTGCCTGGCCTCCACCTCCATCCCTGTGGCTGTGTGTAAGGATGGGCTCTGACACTGAGTTCTGGGGAGCTAAGCCTGCTTAGAAAACAAATTTACAGATCCAGTTTGCTAAAGAGTTCATTTGAGCTAGGAAACTCAAGATAGGAGTTTAACAGAAAACAAAAGGACCGACACTTGCTGAATAACTGCATTGTGCACCATATGACTTTCTACCCAGCCTGAATCTTGTGAGGGTGGGTCTTTGGAGCTGCTCTCCCGGGTGGTCATGAACACATGCAGTGGAAATACCCATGCTGGCTACTTTGCAAAATGCTGTCGGGGACCATTTTTGTGATTGCTAGTTGATTACTAGTTGATTTAGAGTTCAGCAAGGATGGACACGTGGCTTTGGAGATTCCTCCTGAAAAGTCACCACAGCTGCCATTAATGACCCCCTCCTGTTACTCATGGTTGTGTTCACATTTTTGTCTAAAGCACCTTCTAACAGATGCTATTTTATAAATGTTGCACTGCAAAAGCAGAAGAGAATACTTTAGGTCATTTCTGCATCCCAGTATGATACTAGATATAAGCAAAGCCTGTGACTTTAAGAGTGCCTGAGACAGAGACTCTTTCTTCCCCAGCTGCCAAACAATTTACACCAACAAAACCTATTTCTGACTGGGACATACAGGACTGTGTCAGAGTGATCTTTTCTTGACAATCTGGATTAAAAAGTGACTATCAAGTGGCGAATTATTATGGCATGCAACCCATTGTGCTCAGTCTACCCCTACAGAGCACAATTATTTTATTTCAAAAAAACACAACCAAACACAAACCCAACCAAACAACAACAACAAAAAGAAATAACCTAAAAATGAATTAAATTGCTGAGGTTTCCTTTGTTGGTTACACCCTGCTATATTCACACCCAGATGTAAAGTCTTGTTCTACTTTGTCACAAAGGGCATTCAAGGACACATAGCAATTACCACTTTTCTTAATCCCCACCGACACCCCCCCCCCTCCCCCCTCCCCCCAACATGAGCTGTAGTTCCCAGTAGAGCTCAGCCACCTGACCACCCTCTTTTCAGTCCCCGTGGTTCAGGCAGCTAGCAGCAGGCAGCCCTCTCCTTATTGCAACATGCTCCCACCAGATTATTCAGGACAAAAAAGATCCTAATCTGGATTACATAGCAGGAAAAAAAATAGGTGATTTCATGGCAGCTTTCAAACTGGCACATGCTGGGACCCTGCATGGAGGAGCAGCACCACTTTGTTGACCCATGTTAGGAAGGCAGATGGCTATGGCAGATGAGTCTTGTAAGCAGCAATGGACAGCATAAAGAGGGGTTTGTGTCCTCACTTTGAAATAAGCATGTTTCAAGTGTAGAACCAAAGTAAAGCCTTAGAAACAGAAAGTGCCTAAAAAGGCTCAGTGTTTGACTTTGCTTAGATTTAAATTACAAGTAAAAAATTCAGGTCTCTTTCCAACTCAGAAAGCAGAAGCTTTGTGCATGCTTTTGTCTGTATCTTCATGTTTGCTGCACCAGGGTTATTATGTGATGTGTGGCCTTGCATTGCTCTTAACTGTCTTCTGCTTTAATTTCAGACAAAAAAAAAATAGGTACATTTCTCCTGAGTTCAGCTCTGGATTTTGAAATACAGATTTTGAGATGATAAAGAAAATATTCTTTTCCTAACTGCACCATATTTTTTTCTGCGAAGGAAGTGAACATTAGCCAAAAAGCAAAAATATAATCCATGAGTTCCTGTATTTTAACTGTCTCTCATCTTGAAGCAATAAAAAAAGGTTAATCAAATACTTACTAGCTGAGTAAATATTTTAGCTCATATGTATAAACCAACTTAGGTTAGATTCTCATGTTTTGGCTCTGCATTAACATGTCTTTGAAAAGCTTTTCAAGGTTGGTAGATTCAAAATTAGTTTTTTCCATCTTAACTCCATATGCTAAATTGAGGAACTATGCATATATACATACATATGTATACAGACACTCTATATACATTGATTTTACAGACCCTCCAAGAACTGTTTCTTTTTCCTCTAAACAAAGCCCATGACTATGTTCATGAAATTATCCCTAAGGAACTCTCAGTAAAAAATTCAGAATGGATTTGACAGAGGTCAGCATGTTCCAGCAAGGTAACACAGCCCAGCTGCCTACAAACTGGGCGGAAGGATCTTTCCAGCGTACCTTACAGATGGTGGGGACATGCCAAAAGCTCCATTTAGGCAACATGCTCCCATACAGCTCCCCTCACCGTGCGTGTTCACTCCTATCTGGCTCTCAGCAAGCCCAGGTCCTGTATGTCTCCAACCACACGCCAGCACAACAGAGTGCCCTGTGCTGTGGACACTACCAGAATTTATCACTTGCTTCAGCTCTGTGCAGGTTGTGGCTTAAGCCCTCAACTTCATTTTTAATCATCCTTTTCAATTTTTCCATTGTGTGAGAACTATGTTGAAGGCCCCAAAGGGCAGCCCCCCATATTTTCCCCAGAAGCTACAGTGAGGGGAATGGCGAGGTAGCTGCCTGTTCTCTGAGGACCTCACAGAGGAGACCTGACCTGCCAGGGAGCTGCCACCCTGCCACTGCCATACTTGGAGACACCACCAGACAATGGTAGTGCCAAGCAGTATCTGCCAGCACAAATATCCGTGCCTTCCAAAGCTGTGTTGCTCAGTCCTATGAAATCTGTGGCCACACTCTGAAAACTTTCTTTTCTCATGGCACCAGTCTCAGGTTTATTCCAAGCTCTTACCACACTTTCACAGGTTCACATATATTGTGGTTGGGCTGAACCCCTTTAAGCTAAGAGTTCTATAAACTTCACTTCAGACAAGTGATTGCTTTATGTCCTGAAAAATACGTACCAGGCCAGGTATTACTTCTGGGAACCACGTCTGCCTCCTGATCCCCTAAGACTCGATTTTCTCACAGGAAAGAAAAGGGGGTGAGCACTTGTAGGCTGAAAAAAGAAGCCTTTCTTCTTCCCTGCAACCATTGCTAAGAGGTGTAGCAGTACTGTGGGTAGCAACAGCCTCCAGCTCCCCCAGGTAGCAATCAAGCATGAAGTTCTGCTTGAACTTTTTTGTAGGGGGGGTGTTATAACATGTATTCCCTGAATATGTATGTGCTGTGGAAACTGCCACCATTTTCTTCAATTAACTTAGCTTGTTAAGAATCACAGCCTTACAAACCAGCTCCATCTCTCTGTCAGCCAGTGAGTGGCCCTGGGCTACACGTGAACTGTGACCGGATCCAGAAAGCGAAAACGCACAGCAAGTGTTACCAGGCCAACCAACGACTCCCAGTCTGTAGACCAAACCTCTCAGTAAGCCATTTCAAATACAAGACCTTCTTCTCATCTGCCTCTGCAGGGGTACTGTGCCAAATCCATGGTTGCCAGATGGATCTGACACATTGGCATTTGGGACATGACCCCACAAGCCAGGGATCCCCCAGAGAGAAGGGGGACATTTCTTCTCCAGGAGCTAGCTACGCTCTTTCATTCTTGGTGAGGAGGAAAATGCATGCTTTGTCTTACAAACAAACTGTTAAAACATTTTGAAATGGAAGGTTAGACCCCAGATAGCATTCTGGTGTTTATAAAATATGAGGCAGATCAGACAAAACAGATTGATGAGAATCTGACTTTCTCCAATAATCACCAATGATTTGGGGCTGGGGTGACTAGCTCACACAGTTACCCCATTTCTTCCTCATTCATGGGCTGGGTGGCTCTGCTTCTTCTCCATGGGCCTCATGAATCCATTTGCCCCAAGGGATCCAGAAACCAATTTCCCCTCAGCTGTTTTTACTTTTTAACCTTTCATGGATCCAGGCCAGACCACAAGGAAGCAAAGCCACAGCCATCTGCCCATTTTATGCCTTATCCTGGAAAGATATAACATTGCAGGTCTTTGTCAGCAGTGGTCTAGCTTGGCGCTATCTCCAGCCTGGGATTTACTCAAAAGCCACTGCTGGGAAACCCTCACATGATTTTGCCTTACAGGATCTCCATTTGAGCCAGCTTTCTCTGGATTTTTTTTCCACCTAATGGTTTTATTTTGGGGGGGTGGAGGGGTGGGGTGGGGCTAAATCTTTTAATTATCCGCTTTGTGGTCATCTTTTTAGAAAGACATGACTGCACCTCCTCAGTTACGAAAACTGACTTCTGATTGCTGTCTTCTCTGAGGGGCTAGCCCACCACTGAGACTGAATCCTTTCCCTCCTGTTATTCTTTTTACAATTCCCTACCCTAGTCCAATCTTTAACTATAAGCCTATTCAATCAATCCATATGTATGTCAGTGACATTCTGTTTCTTTGGGCATCAGTCAGCAGTGGACCCTATGTGCAGAGCACTCTGGTAAACAGATCTAGAATGGAGAACAGATGACAAAATGAGTGAACAAAATAACAAAATGAATGTGTATTGCCTTTGTCTTCTCTCCCAGCTCCATATTCTCCTTCTCCCAAGCTCAGTCTCGGCTTCTCTCCTCCCACCTGAAGCCTCCTGGCTTTCAGCTACAATTTCTGCCGTTACAGCCCTTCTCAAGCAGGGGAGCAGGGTTAGGATGAGATCAGCTCTGTCTGCCATGGGTGATACAGGCACACAGGACGTCTTTCAGCCTGCTGTCAGGGTGTGGGTTACAGCTCTTTCCCTGTGTTACAGGGAAGTGCTTCTGCCAGGGGTACCTTGGCCAGCCCTCAACTCCCGCTCACACTACACTGCTACTCAGCTTCTAGGAAGCCAGTCAATCATGGCATTTTTCCACCGTCCCTACCATTCTACCAACTTGCAAGTGAATGACTTTTTTTTTTCTTACTGACTCCTTTGAGTAATCTTGCTTTTTTTTTCTGCTGTGGTCACTTTATGTGAGAGAGTGTGGTTGCAGAGGAAGCCAGTCCCACTGACTAAACCAGCTGCCATGGCTCAGCAGGAGAGCTTGTTTCTGACCTTCACACAGTGCTTCTGCAAACACATCCCCTCAACTCAAAGATCATGGGACACTACTTTTTCTGTAAGAGTCAGCTGCATTTTCTCCAGTGGTTATTCCAGCACTTTCTGAAGAAGCTGAGCCCTTCAGGAAGATATGCAACCAGCAGATGTTTGCAGTGGGACAGTGTAACATTTTCCATCTATTAGCCGATGTATTTCTAGCAAGACCATACATCATAGAATCACAGAATCATATAATTGTTTAGGTTGGAAAAGACCTTCGAGATCATCAAGTCCCATCATCAATTCCTGTTATTTCTTTCTCCTCAACAATGGCAAAAAAAATATATTTCTATCAATTTAATAAGCACGCAGTTTTCATTCTCCAGTTGTGACACTTCTGTCTGATTTCACACTCCAGTTAAATTATTTCAACTGTTTCTGAATCCCTTGGTTGGTAAACATGATGTGTGGTCATAGGTTTTCCACTGTAACTAGGTCAAAGGCCTCTGGTCATTAACCACTTGACTCAGCTATGGGGTCTCCACCAGCCCCACCTGGCCAGCAACTCTGGTGGATCCATAGAAGCCCACATGGTGGAGCTGGCGTAGTGTCACCACACACGCACACAGTGTGGCAGCACGGATGTAGGCAGGGGCTGTGCACAGCCCACCAGCTCACAGGCCCATGACATGCCTCTTCTGGGCCTCCAGTAGCTCCTTTGGAAGGTAACACAGCTTCACCCATTACAGTTTCAGAGAGGAACCTGCCATCCAGTGCTGTCATTTTTAATAGGGATTGAACAGGACCAGGGACATGCTTTTATACCAGCCGAGGCAGGCAAACAAAAATACATTCACATGCAGGAATGGCAGGGGTGGCAGGGCCTTGCTGGCCTGCACTGTGGACAGGGTGCTTCCTTCTTTCCAGCTATTTGCCAGTGTCATGAAAGTTCAAAGACCTTGGAGAAAGCACAAAGACAACTTGTACTCTGTTCCTCCTGGGTGCACGCCCATGATGAACCATGATCACAGCTCTCAGAATCGGTAACCACTGCAACCACATCACTGAATTCGGGAGCTTCTGGTAACTGGAAGGACACAGGTCTGGTTGAGCACCTGAGTGAGCTCAGCACTGGAGCCTGAAGGTGCATCCTTGCTCACATTCAGTCACTCAGAAGGTAGATCCACTTCAAGCAGAGAGTCAAGGACGCCTGAAAACTGTACAGATCAGAAGCCCCACTTCCGTAAGAATCCTCACATTCATTTCTGAAGTTTGTTTCCATCAGTATTTGAATGACAGTCACAACCACAGGCCCTGAATCAGAGGCCATTGTGCGTGTGTCACCGCATGTTCCTGTTAGGATGTTACATTCATTACAGTGCTAACTCCATTCCATGCCCGCAGCCTGCCTCTGGTCCCAGATGTCTTTCTCCTTTCCTAGCTTGGCAAAGAGAAGCCTTCCTCTGAGGTCTGTCAGGCAGCAGAAGCAGTCAGAGGAGCAGTTAGTAAGTAAATTTAGATGTGCAAGAAAAGACTTAGATCCAAGGCACCAATGGCAGCTAACTTCAAAATGCTTTCAGTTCTTCAATGTTCAAAGCTATCTCTGCAGGATCTCCTCTGAGTTTCACCGTGTGGCTGAGAAGATTTTCTTCTGTTGCTGCTAATTAAAATGATAATCAACATAAACTTGTGTACAGTCCTGCAATTAAGCTGTTTATATCTGTCTCATCTAGACATTTCCTGGGGCATGTTTTAGCTTAGATATCTCTCTGGTAGTGAGGGACGCTTCTTCCCACACAATCCCCTCACACATATCTCCTTAAATAAACCTCTTAGAACCTCTTCACCTTCCAGTTTCTTGCCTTCATTACTTGAAATTCCCTTTATATGCCCTCTTGAAGGAAGAATGTTTCCTGAAGCCACTAGAAGTCTTCTCTCATCAGATACTGGCTTGGAAAGGAGCAGTGTTCTTCATCTCAACAAGGTTTAGCATAGCTCTCCTTGCATTTCAGCTCTCACTGTGGTGAATGCTGGAATCCCAGTGTCTTGACCCAGGTTGTAAATGGGGTATGTAGCATGTTGAGTAATGAAAGCCTTGTTTCTCCAGCTTTGCCTCTCATTCCCTCTTCCTTTCCGCACCCTCACCCAGCGCAGCTTAGAGTTATGCCTACACAGGCTTGCTCTAGACCCTGAACCCAGAGGGAGAGCTTCCAAAGGGCAGTGATGGCAAAACTGGTCTGTGCTCAGAACTGATGCGCTCACATCACTCCACTGAGATGCCTCAGCACCAGCATCTTACTGTCAAAAAAATTACATACTCTGTGAGGTTTGTTGTAAATAATATGAAGCAGTATCAACTTCTAAAAGCATATTAAATCAATCTCAACACAGCGTTGAAAGTGAACAGAAATAAAAGATCCAAATAGCAGAACTCTATTTGTCTAATTTTTGCCTAAGAGGTCTTTGCTTGACAATTTAGTGTGTAAACTAATCACTGTCATTTGGCACGTTCAGAGATGTTTTAGCCACACAAAAGAGAACAAGGACTGCTGTGAGAGCAAGGGACACAAACATAGAAAGCAATACAAATGTTGTATTCCTCTTCAGCCAGCTTTATTTCTGAGTCCTTACCAGATGGCCAAACAAGATGCCATTTGTCCTCTGCAAACATATGAATTATAAAGTTCTACAAGCATGAAGCGTGCAATTATGGCTGGATTTTGCATACAGAGTGCAAGGGAAAGTGAGGTGGTTTCCTATGGCTTTCCTGGTGCATTTCTGCTGGAATCAAGCCCTTCCAATCAGGAGATGACAGTGCAGCAGGAAGACACAGTCTATTTTGGTCAAGTGGGAGGTTCTGCCACCATTTCACAGAAAGGGACCAGGGCTGTGGCTTAGCTGCTCAGCAAGCAGCAGTGGCCCATGTGGAAGGCAAAAACCCACAAGGGCTGCCACAACAGCCAGCCTCCAGGGGAGTTTCAACCCCGAGGAAGGAGGCAGCTGGAGTGGCTTCTCAGCTGGCATGTGTCACTTTCAATGCATGTATTAAAAACTATTCATCCTGCTTTTTAAAAAAGAACCAACAACAAAAAAGTAATGGCACTGACATAAAAATGACCCAGATATCTTATTCAGAGACAGCTGTTTGATATGCAAGTCTGAATACAGCCATAGTCCACATTTACAGGGCTTAACCTAAGCCATGCAAAATCTTCATATTGTAATTGAGTCTCAAGAGACCATGTTTCAGCCCTGCAAAATCGTATGGATTGTGACTGAACCTCAAAAGTCCATGTTTTGTAATTGTGTATATACACCCACTGGAGAAGGCATGAAGGCAATGAAGACAATGGCTCAGAGGCAGGAAAGGCCTCCTACAGAAACTAGGTCTAGAACAAAAGTGCCTGAATAGTTACGCCTAGCAGTAATGAACACAGAATTAATTTACAGTAATTAATACAGAGGTAGGAAACATAGACGGGTAAGAAAGAAGGTGAACTCAGAAAACACTGTTAGCATGGAAGCAAAGTGCCCTTCTAAGAGCTGTTACAAAAAAAAGTACATGGTACGCGTATATTTAGATACTACATTGAAACACTAAGACAGTCATTTGCAAAACTGTAATAATAAAAAATGCCAAGTGTTTTAATTCATTGGCTTGGTTCTCAAAAAGTGTGTTTCATTGAAAACCACAGAGAAAGAAGAGCTATTAAAATAAGCTCTTTGGAGGGTCCTGCCCTAAGAAAATAAATAGGATAAAATGAGCAAGAGTTTATGACCCTTTTGCAATTTGATCATGACATTCCAGGCTCACAGCAAATATATAGAAAGTACATGTTAGATTATGCCCAAAGAATTATTCCTTCTAATGATAGCTGTAAATAGTATGTCTATCTGAAACCCGAATAGGAAGGCAAAGCATAACGTGTGATTCACACACTGCTTGCTGCAAAAACCCCATCAGCATTCTTGTATCTCAAGCAAGCCCAGGCAGCTTGTGAAAAATACAGCAGAGCGCAAGAGCTTGCCCACCAGTCTATTGTTAAAGGTTCAAATGCCCTGCCCCAAAAAATCTGAGAAAATCCCCATTGAGAGCCAAACCAGTCAGGTGGCTCCCACATCTATGTGTCTGAATCAAAACTTATGGCTCTGAATCGACTTTTGAGAGAGATTGCATTTCATAGTTTGGGTCCAGGGTTCAGCTGCAGGGGCTCCCCACTGCTACTGGGAAGTTCAAATCAAAACCACATGCCAAATCTGCCGTGAGAACCCAAGAGGAGAAGATGTTGGAGCAGCTTGGAGGATTACATACGATGGCAGTGCAACAGCAGTGGCAACCCGTTTTGTGCACAGGAGCGTGAGACCCGTGGTCCTGTAGTACACTGGTCCTTGGGCACTGGGAGTCATGCTGGACTCCAGCATAAGCTGCCACTGCCACCACCACCACTGCTACTGTCACCACCACCACACACTCTGAAGTCACATTGATGCTGAAAACACTGCCGAGGCCACAGCCAGGCCCTGGCACTATCCCTAATGAGCCGAATTAAAATAAGCCTGGGACTGAACCAGCTGCACCAGGCGCACAGAAGCATCCTCTAACTGGGGCTATTCAATTTTTTATTGCCAAGGGCTGCTAGGTAATTTTAATGAGGCTTAGCTGGTTTTCTTTTCCTTTTCTTTTTCCCCTTTTCAGTTGGATGTTGGGGTGGGTGACAGGAGCCAAGCCAAGCCTGGAGGACCCGAGGCTGCCCCTCTGGCCACTCTCTCTGGAGCTTTCCCATGGGCTGCTGCAGGGTCAGTGCCTTGTGCTCTGCCTGTGAGCACATGTGTGCCTCTGCTGCTGTGTGGGCCCAGCATGAGAACACTGTGGGAGGAACAGGCAGTCATAAGCCTTTTTATTGCCCCAGCTTGCTTGCTTTTTATAACAGGTTTAAAAACATTCACTTTTTTCTACCACAGAAATGCCTGGGTAGTGAATTTTGCAGCAACCAGTACCGCTCTTTCTGACGTGTACTTTTCAGATAAACCTATTTTGTTGCCATCCTTACTCTCTGCATGGTTACCCGGTCCCTGCTGATGCTGACTGCTCAACTACAGCTTCACACCAGTGTTGTCAGGTCTGCCCTGTGTTTTTCTGGTAAACTCTCACTGCCCACCATACTGCCCTAACCCAGCATGTTCTTCAGATTAACAAGGGGAAAGACTAAAGAAAAAAATATTTTTTTCATTCTTTCTGTTTCACTTCTGGAAACCTGCAAAAAATACAGAAGATCAAAAGTTGCAAGGAGGAGGAGCTGAAGGGAGGCCCGAGGAGCCCAGATGGAGGGACAGGGCTGCAACACCAAGTGCAGTTTCAACATCTCATAACTGCCTTACTGAGGACTCAATTTATTTTTACAAGTGAGGAATCGTATGTCAGTCTTACCAAATACGTCACAATTAATCTATCCCCTTCACACCTTCAGAGAGATCTGCCTGCCTACCTTTGATAATGGAGAGTAGCCAAGCAGATCTCTACACAGGTCTTTCTCACGCACAGCGGAGCAGCAGGTGGACTCTCGCAGGGCACTGTGCCAGCTGGCAGTGCTTCAATCTAATAATCCCATGGAGCACTTTCCTACAGCACACTGCAGGGTGTTGTAAGGATTCATTAGTTAAGGTTTATAAAGCACTGTGAGTGCTAAATAAAAGGGAATGTTTTATTGTTAAATATTAGGAGGATGTTTTTTCACAATGCTGCAAAACTTACAGTTCCAGCCCAGAGAAGTCAGCTCTCACCCTGACATCAGCTCTGGTAAGGAGAAGCATCTGCCACCAGCAATAGTCTTATCATCACGGTCTGTGAACAGGATTGCCTGAGGTGGCCTAAAAGCAACAGTGGTACACTGGTTTCTTTCAGAGCTAAAGGAACATTTCATTGATTTCTTAAAATAAATATTAATTTTCTCCATTGGCAACAGCATAGCAGCTAAAACTATTTGCAGGCCAAACATGTTTTTACCAGGACATTTTATTCAATTACTTTTAAAACTTTTATAAAGAGTTGTAAAAAAAAAAAAAAAAAAAAAAGTAACAAAAAGGAAGTAAGAAGCCTATATTTTTAGTGTAAATGAAAACTTGCCATTACTGTTAACAGAACAATTCACACCAAACAGCAGTAAGCTTTTACTGGTGCATTAAATAAATAAACAACAGTTTAAATTAAAACATTTAATCAACTGCTAGCGGTTGCAAACCCTCCTGCACTTTGTCATCAAGGCTATATACCCATAGACAGCAAAGGACCATTTTGTCCAGAAAATCAGCTCTGAAGAGCAGAGGAAGCAGCCTCTGACTGTGACCTGAACAGCCAGCTGTTCTGCATTGTACCCTTAAAAAAAAATGAAGCCAGATAATTTACAGGAGGTAGATCTGGAAAATTAAGAGGATCATTCCGGCACCAAAGAATGATCATTCATTTCAGCATCAATTAAATGTGTTGGAGATCACTACTATAAATTACAAGGTTTTCTTCTTTGTTTTATCAACTTGTATCCATCCATTTCCCAATAGTCACCACAGTACACTGTCTTTTGTTTTCCATAATATAAAAACCTGTAAGCTTAGAAAGTCAGACTTGTTACAGGGGTGGAGGAGATAAGACTTTTCTCAGGAAGAAGGGGTGACATGAGCATGGCTGGAGACCTGGGCTGGGCGAGGGAGCTGTAGGAGAAGGGCTGTTTCATGCTGAGGGGGACAAGCAAGGCATAGCATCCCCTGCAGAGTGCTATTCTGGGGACCAGAGGTGTGGCCAGGTTCCTCTTCCCATGGTCATCTCCCCTTCTTTGCCACTCTTCAGTTGTCCCAAGTAAATTGGCTTAATGACACCTGTCATTAACCACAAGAGCTGATTTTCCTCTTCCCCTTTCAGTGCCCAGCAGCCCCTAAAGAGGTCCAAAAAGGCTGACTCCCAATGAAGTTTACTGCAGCTGACATTTCTACTACCTCTGATACTCTTAGTGGCCTGTTGGTCACAGAGGGAAGAAACACCAGTTTGTTCATGTTTCTGACCCAGCCATCCATCCACACAGCATCTACCCTTCAGCAGCCAGGATGGCTTCCCAAAAGCACGCTCTGGGATGGGTTAAGTCGAGACAAACTGTAAGGTTGGCCTTGTAGCCCAGATTTTGGGAACATTCATGCAGCAGCTGGAAACACTGCCCACGTTGTCACCTCTGTCTGCCGGACTGCCTCCTTCTTCCTTAAAGACATTCAGACCTTTCACTTTATTTCACCCCAAACACTTTTTTATCATGGTTTTATGCAGAACAAGTATGTCAAACAGAGCAGTCATTATTTAATTACTTGATATCTAAATCAGATAGTTCAGTCAAACATCTCAAGTTTTCTTAATTATAGCCGACTTTATATAAACATCTACTAGCAAACACCAGGCTCACAGGAAGTACACCACAAATGATGGGAAGGCTCGGGAGAATAACCTGGGGTAACAAAATAAACACAGTGGTTCATCTCAACTTGCTAATCTTCTGAATATTTTCATTCTTGAGTGATTCTGACAAGCATTTTTGAAATTCAACCAGAAGTCCATGTATCGCTGGAGTGTTATACTCTGCTACTACAACCAACCAAGGACTGAGACAGTATTTTTATCTTACATTTGGTTTCTCACAGAATTCTGTCATCAACATTAGACCAATTCCTTCTTCCATAAAGCATAGCTAGCAAGACCTATGTCTGGCAAAAAAAAATGTATACTGTTAATTTCATATGTATAAATTTTAGTTTGGCCTCCTTTTCACTCACAGAAGGCTCTCGTAGGTACAGGCAGGGATAACTTTATGGCAGAGTGGCCTATCAGAACTTTTTTCCATCATACAAAGCCCCTGACCATGTGTATCACCCTCCAGGCACTTACTCCAGACAAAATCAGGCTTTTTTAAATGGAGGAGGAGCCTTGGCTCTACCCTCTCTCTCAGCTAGGTGCTGGAAATCTCTACCAAGACTAGACCCAGCTCTTCCTTGCTTACTTTTCTATACAAGAAGAGACCTTAGCCTTCCCCCGTAAGTAAGCACAAGTGGTAAAACTGTTCCTGATACATCCAACTTCTGGAGAAGCTGTAATTCAAATGGGAAAGAGATAAGGTTGGTCTCTTTCACATGCTTTGATCACCGCAGAACGCCTACAAAGGTAGTGACCCACACTGCTGAAGTCCATGATGCTGGGGAAACTGGGTGCCAGTGCAGCGGTGGGGGACTGTGGGCAGCAGAGCTCTCATGGGACTCATCAAATCTTCAGCAGAAGGGGCCATCAGAAAAGTAGATGTCAATCTATTTTGTGATTTTTCTTTTCTTCTCCTATCATCCCTGATGACAGCTGTGTCACTCTGAGGAGTGCAACCAGAACACACAGCATATTACCAACCTAACTTTTGTATTATGTTGTGCTTTCCAGCAGTGCTAGTAAAAATAAATTATTTTATCAATCTCTTTCATCAGCCTAAAGTCTTTCATAGAGTATCCTCAAGGCTTACCCGGCCCCCACACCCCCAAGTAAAGGCATGCTGTACAGCCTTCATCCAACTTTTTATTTTGAATCTCTGAAGGTTAGTAGTGTCATCTCAGCTCCTTGTAGCTGATCGCCCTGCAATCAGCTGTGCTTTTGAACGCACTGGGTGACATTTTTGCCACGCAGCACATGCATCCTGTGGAAACCCCTCATTCCCCATTTATGGCTCCAGCTTGCCTCTCCTTAGGGGAACCCTTTCCTGCTCTTCCAGTGGGAAACAGGGGGCAGTTATTGCCATACCTGCCAAATTTAGCATCAAATAACCCTCTTACTATTTTCAGGAGAGATAGCTATGGACCTGAGGTGCAGTGTTTCCACCTGGTGGAGGTACTCAGGTTTCTCAGAAAGCAGGATGGCCACTCTGCATTTCACCCACACAGTGGGCCATGGCATGTTCACAGGAACACCTCTGTGCCTAATCAGGGGGAGAAGGAGACATGAGGTCCCTCATTGCTCCACATCCTGACCTATTCGTATCTCATTGTATAACTCTACATTAAATTAATTTACTTTCTGCAGCCTACATAATTTTTTACACATAATAAAGATCTGTTAGGTTAACAGAGAAATATAAACAATCGTACTTACTAAGTGCATGAAGGCCAATACATAACAATATATAGTATTTAATTTTGACATATCCAGCTGTTTATAACAGTATTACATGATGTCCCAAGGGAGAGTTGCATCTCTCACTCTGGTGTAACCTGGTTCTGGTCACATAACAAGTAACCTCTCAGCATTTTGCCTGGTAGAATTATGGTATTAACAGCACAGAAAATGATCAAACCCAAAACTAACAACAAGGTGGCCTTGACAGCGTAAAACATATGCCATTTTCCAGTGCCTCTGGAGTCTCTTAAATCACCCATAGGGAAGGAAATTTTTCTTGTTTGGCATGGCTTGAGGATGGCCCCACAAAAGAACTAATAAACCTAATGCCAGCAAACCTAATGTATAATATTTAGCGTGACATTATTAGATGTGCAAATGTCAGAGAATTTTGGGTTTTTTTCCCCCAAATTATTATGCAATTTTTGTTACTGTTGATCAGATTATGCTGAAAGATGTTTGACCTACCTACTTGATCTTATAAAATTTACATTTGTATATCTTCTTCAATGCTTGATCATAGAATCATAGAATCATTTAGGTTGGAAAAGACTTTTAGTATCATCAAGTCCAACCATTAATCCAGGACTGCCAAGTCCACCACTAACCCATGCCCTTCACGAAATACCTTAATAAAAGAATTCTTTACAGGGGTGGAAAGAGACGTTTTTATACTCACATGGAAGACAATCAATCTGTAGAAAAAAATAAGTAAAAATCAAGCAAAATGTTAAATTCATTAGGTCTGTTATGACCATAGTGCTTCAAGGTGGAAAAGAAATCAATTCAGTCTCCTAAACCTGCATAGACTTCATCTACTGTGGGTAGAGAGAGGTTTTGGTATGAAAAGTAAGGAAATACACAAAAGAAAGAGCTGATCATCTCTGCTAAGATGCAATTTCACCCCTGCAGTCTCCTTCAATTGACTGAAGAGGCTTGGCCATATGGCTCACTGCTATTACTTATCAGTAAGCTTAAACTGCTTCTTGGAACATTGTCCTGAATAAATGAATCTCCAGATTAAATCATTGTGATGGACACATACACATACATGCAGAGGAAGAGGAAGAATTATAAATAACCTCATAAAATTTATGTCTCCCATCTTGGAGATTCCTTAATGTTTCAAGGTTTGATCCTATTAGCACTGTGTTAGAAATATGAACCTAAGTGGCTTTCCCTCCTCCTCAGTGAAAAAAATTGATGATTTCATACCAAATCAGTTAGCTAATTATTTTTTCTGTGAAACCTGCAAAACATTAATTCCACTGTGAGTTACATTCATGTAGGTAATGGTGGTAATCTCCCTCAAAGCATGTATCAGCCTACCGTAAATTAGGTAACCTCCATCTACAAAAAGTGCCAAATTCATATTCAAGAGCTGATGTATGTGACACTTACAGAAATATATAAGGCAGGTTAAGGCACAAGTCCAAATGAGCTGAAGGAATTAACAATTGCAAAGTATGTAAAAACCTTCAAAAATCTGTCTGGCCTCCATATTGTGAAGGCTAAATAGCCCTAAGCACTCTCCTTACTAAGAAAGGGAGACCTTTTCAACTTAGAATTTTTTTCTTAATACTTTAGTGTATTGATCAAGTGTTAAACTACCACCCACTGGTCAATAATAATTATACTGGCTAATGCATTTAACTGCTAAACTAGCTGTGGCAGACTCCTTATCCTGAGCATTAAAACTCTGAAATTAAAAGAAAGTGGGGCTGCTGGATTCTGGTTATGTCAGAAGCCCAGAAGACCCAAGTTTCTTCTTGATGAAAAGCATATAAAGCTATTAGAATTTAATCTTATTATTTTATATTTAATTAAAAAAAAAAATCTTGCAAGCTAGGTCCTCATCTAATTGCAACATGTGGAGGCTCAACCTACGTGGCGAAAAAAAAATACTGCAACAAACCAAAGGAAAAAAAACAGAAAAAAAATCCCTCCTTTCACTGCTCCCAAAACCCATCTTGAGGCACAAACATGTTCAGCTTCGCTCAGCCTAGGAGCAGATGTAACCAGAGCCCTCACCAGAACAAGTGCTTTTGCGGGGGTGAGCCCCCACATGATAAGAATGTCAGAGCATTAGCTGCCACAGAATGAGGGTTACATGTGGCTGTTCAAAAGAAAAGTGCTCTCTGTCACAGTTGTATTACAGCTTGGCATGAGAGGAAAACACTTTAACTTTCATGTGACACATCTTAGGGGAAAAAAAAACCACAACACAGTTCTGAGATGCAAAGCTAAGCTGTCTGGATTTTTCTTTTTTTTCTTTCTAGTTCAGGCAATGAACCTCCATGACCCCCTTCTCCCCCAAAATCACTTATTCACACAGACTCACTCTTCCCAAGGAATTAAGTGACAGTGAAAGGAGAGCAGATTGTTGTGCCTTTGGGTTAAGAGCCTCCTGATATGTCAGGGATATGTAAGACAAGTTGCCAGTGACGTTTTCACACTTATATTTTATACTATATATCTGTGAGCTTACTTAGGGAACCTGGGGAGAAAAGCATGCTGGTGGATGTAGCTGGACTGTTCTTTGGCTGACCTCCTCCAGAGCTGCATCACCTTGGCAAGCCTGGTTAGTGTAAGGGTGTGCTTGGATGCCTACAGCTTTGATGAAAAGATGGTTTTCAGAAATAGTTTCTTCTCATTAGTTTTCTCATTACTACTGGGATAAATTGCCTCCTGGTTTCTTAGTTTTTTTCAGGTACTAGGTTCAGTTAGATATGTAACTTTAAAAAATAAGGAAATGAAAAGAGCAAATCCATGCTATAGCTGCTAAAGTCTTCACCTATCTATCTTCTAACAATAGCCCATCTCTAGCAATGGAGATTTCATTACACGAAGTATTTTCAAATCAGCTGGACCAAATTCCTTAGCCAGAGTAGAAGGTCTCTTTGTCTCAGTAAGGCTGATTCTTAAACAAATATTAGAAAAAGTCCAACTTTTAAGTGGAATATATTCAAGTGTAATGATTTCATTGTTTCAAAACAGAGAAAGTAGTTTTCCAGTCTGACATTAGTTTGCCAGTGATTTTTCAGGATTTTATTTATAAAGAGTCTAAAAGTACAATGAACACCAGTCAGCGTGATTTCATGGAGAATAGGTTCTGTAAAGACTTGTTCTTTTGTTTTTGAAAAATATGTATTCTAACTAGTCTGTATTGATGCAAATAATTTCCTAACTATCACACAACATTTTGACTAAAAAGCTTGCATTTTCTGGAATTTGTGAGTTCTTTCTACGGATCTGAAAGTGGCTCTGATAACTCACAAAACTGTGATGTTAGTGAAAAGATATCAAGAAGCAAGCCTGTGCGAAAAGAGGTTTTCTCAAGAAAATGTCTTTGGTCTGATGTTAGTTGACATTATCAGTGATCCACATGGCCAGAATGGCAGGATCAAAGTCTTGCCAAGTAAAATGCAGCCGTCAGAAAGACTGGTGGGCTGGCAAGTAAGAAAAATGTGTTGCCTTTCTGGACTGACCTGAATCACCTCACATGGTCTCTATACCACATGAGGATAGCATTGCATCAAGAAAAATGATGAGAGAGATGGTCTGATAATTATGTGTCAAGCCAGGTGCTTCCAGGAACAGCAAAGAAAAGGCAAAGGAGAAGGGTTTGCCTAGGTTTGAAATTCACCAATGGGAACTGAAAACAGATAAATGTGACCTTGCAATAAGATATCGCTTCACAACAGTGAAGGTAGCTAAAAGGTAGAGGGGATTACTGGAAGAATTGGTAAGCTTCCAGGCACTTAGTCTTTAAAATGATGTTCCCTGCTTTTCTTGAGGACTTGCATGCTTTAACTGTTTTCTGGAGAAATTAAATGGCCTTTATGCAAAGCAGGTCAGGAGTAAATGGCCATAGTTGTTCCTCGGAACCTCATAGCCTAAGAATAATTTATTGACAAGTCAGATGTTAAGTTTACAACACAGCAGAGAGGAAAAAACCCAGCTTGGCTTTGAGCAGCATCTGTAAAATAAATAGGCTGGCTTTAGACAGCTCTGAATACCAGTTCAGGCCTCTGCCTCTCCACAAGTTTTTGTTGAAATAGAGTCTAGAGAGGAACCACAAAACCCGTCCTGATAAAGAGTGAATTTTGAGGAGAAATCCTGGTGTGTGACCAGATCTGACACTGTCACTATAATATCTCAGAGAGGTCAGTACTAGGGTGATGCAGAACTGTTTCAAGTACTTCAACTACAAGAAATATGTTGTAATTAAGAGAAGAAAAATATTAGGGACTTGTAAAACTGTATTAACACAAGATTAGGAAGTCCTGCATTTCAATGACATAAACCCAATTGACAAGATTTCATCTTTAACTTGCTTAATAAATGCACAGAATTTCCAAAGGCCCTGGATTTCAGCAGTGTGTCACACTTTCCCCATCGTGCTGACAAAGGATCTGACTAAGGTGCATCATCTTGTCCCATGATGTGCACTACACATTACACCGGGTGATACTAATGTGTATGGCTTCAGCTCCTGAATCATCCTGCTTTCTGACATTGGAAATGCAAAGTGAACTCATTGATTCTGCACAGCCCCTAACAACCCAAATCTCCAAGGATAAATGACAGCCAAGGCAGAGCAGGGCCCCTTGAATGAAAGGTACTGTTCAAATTCAGAGAAGTGTAAAAAAAGAAAAATAGAGGATGATGTGCCACGGAAAGGGAGACAGAGAAATTCAGTACATGAGCCTTGAACAGAAATGAAAAAAAAATAATCATGCTACACTGAGGCCATGGATAGAACATTTCATTCCTTTTTTCTGTATTCTGACCAAGCAGGTTGGCAGAAAAAGACCTTTCTTGCATGCATGTTGTCAGAAACCTGTTTCAAGCAGATGTTTATTTTATCTGACTGGATCTCAGCTGGCCTTCAGCATAGATGAGACCAGATGTTTTCTATTTAAGGACTGTTCTCTGAAAAGTTAAGTCTGGGCAGTACAGCAAATGTCTATGTGTGAGCAGCTTCTGCATCCCTGGGACCATTCGGTGCTTTGTGACTCCAGCAGAGGCTGTTGGTGAGCTGGAAAGCTGCCTGTTCCTTGGCTGTTCTTTGACATGTACTGCCCGAGGGCTCTGCTCTGAGTATGGGTTGAAGGGTCCTGTGCTGGTCCCAGGCTCCTGACAAGCAGCATTGGAGGTGCCCTCTGACAGCTTGTTGGTGTGGCCTTCCAACGTTGGCACCACACAAGCCTTTGAGCCATCTATTTCTTCTGTTAGATTGAGGTTTTCTCAACAATTAACAGGAGTTAAAACCAAGAGCATTTCCTTCCTTTCAGCCCCACTGCAACGTACTCCTTTCCTACTGTTTTGTTTGGAGTCTGAATCCAGAAAAAGCTACCTGCTGAAAGCAGAAGATAGAAGAGCACTTCTTGTTATTTAGCTTACCTAGTACGAAGTATGAGACCACCCGAAATGGGCCATACCAAAAGGTCTGTCTGGCTCACTGTCTTCTCTCTGGCAGCGACCAAAAGGAGATGCACATGGAAATCAGCAGATAAGGATGCACCAATAAGATACTTCACCCAACTAATGTCCCAACATCTGGTAACATGTGGCTGAGGGCCACAGTGAGCTGGGGACAGTTCCTGTTGACTGGGTAACACCCAGTGCATTTATCTATCATGAGCCCATTCAATCTCCACACATAAACCTGGGTATCTACAATATCTTGTGGCAGAGAGTTCACAGTTGAGTATCACTTGAGCATATTAATAGTGAGCAGGTGAAGGTTCACATTGTGTGAATCACCTCCTGTCTGATTTACACCCGTCACCTCATAACAAAGGGGTGTATAAAAGAAAGTTCTTGCAAAAGACATGAATGTACACAAAAGTGTAATGCCATGAAGAAAAAAGGAGAAAATGAAGTATTGCCTTCAATACATTGCTGGTCTCTTGCTTGCTTTCAGTCCCAACTGAGAGGTACTGGAAAGCTAAAAGGTAATGTTTGCTTTTTTTTTTTTTTTTTTAGTTTTATTATTTTTGTTATTACTATTACCACTACTACTTCTGCGACAAATATCTGCCTCATTTGGATCCAAACCCTAGGACTCAACCATACCATGCATCCCAGCCACTATAACTTTCTTCAGTTAATTGGCACCTTGCACATTTTCTTGAAGAAAAGGTATTAATTTTGTTAAGAAAGTTTAAGATTACAGGATACAAGGCAGAAACAGGAAGACATTAAAGAGAAGCAAAGTGTTTGAAAAATGAGGATGATGGGCTAATCAAAGAAAAGGACATACATTCCTAAAATCATAAGGATATTGATGAAACCTGAAACAGGCAAGAGTTACCATAGTGAAGCTGCTGCTTGTTTTGTATTTACAAAGACCTTGACTATCTACCTGTAGATGTGCAGCAATCCCAACAACAAGATGCCAGCAAGCAGAAAGGTGGAATGAAAGACAAGCTTTACTGACTTCTAATAAGTGAGCAGAAGAAGAGTGGTAGAGAAACATCTGCCAGTCCTAATCCCCTTACCAGCCAGGATATCGCCTTTGAGGAGATTTCTTAGTCTGGACAGACAGAGGAAGGAAAGTGAAGAAGAATTAAAAGATGTCTGTTTGCTCAATCACTTTGTTATGAATCTAAAGGATTTGATGAGAGGAACTCATCCGGACTTAGGTTTTTCTAGTATAACTATCTTGATTTGTTTGTGCAAAATTATGGAGCACAGTTCACAGAGCAGTCAAATTTCCTTGCCCATGTCGTTTGGGATTGTAAGGTTGTTTTCAAAACATTTGTAGCCCGCTGGAGTTTTCCAGCCATGACCCACATCTTCATATAATGAGTCATTATTGCTGCCATATCTGAAAGCCCGTAGGCAAAACCGAGCACAGACTAATACATCCAAAGCCCGTTTGCATGCTTGCAAAGGGGTGTATATACATACAGACAGATGCATAATGAAGGGACAAAAATAACTCTGAAAAGACATCACTGCTGCTCCTAAGAGGCTAAGAGGCAGTTAGCTCTTAAACAAGATCTTTTCACCGTTATATTCAAGGATTTAATTACATTGCTATGGATGACAGGAAGTTATCCTCCATCCATGTGGGGATATAGAGATTACTGAAGGATAGCTAAAGACCCAAGTGTATTATAGCATTAAACTTTTTTATGCCCCATTAATAAACCTAGTTTTAAGAGAATAAAAGAAACACCTTTTATTATACAGAGAAAAAAGCTCATCAATATTGAAAGATATTGAGCACTAAGGGGAACATACACAACTGTGGGGGGGAAAAAAAAAAAGAAAGCAGGGAAACTATGTGACACAGTCTCAATAAATACTGTAAAGGATGCCCAAATGCTTTTTCACATGATGTCGGTAAAACGTCTTTGGCTTGCAACGTGCCACTGCATTTACCAGCTCTAGAAAGAAACCATACACGTTCACATCAACTACTAGATGTCAAAATAACTAGTGCAGTTGCATAACAGTCGCTGCAGCACAGAGGAAAAAAAAGATTCTAATATTTTGTACACACAATATGGAGCAGAAGGGCTGTTTGTGTTTAATTTCTGTAATATTGTGAAAGAGTTTTAGTGTTTTGATGTTTCGGGGTACTTTTTCCCAGTTTGTTAAGGATGATTTTCTATTTCCTGTGTTTTTTCCTGTATTTTGCTGACAGCTTAATTCTTAGGCAGATGAACCTCAGTACGAGACTGGGGCAAATTTCTGCTGATCAGCACTACGTCATTAGCCAGATGTAACAACCACTTGGTTAGAAGCTGTGTGGCACAGGCAGACTAGGATGTGGATGGTACCTTTTGGCCTGACCTGAAAGGTGTGATTAATGCAGCACTCATGGTGGACCTCGCTCAGGTCAGGGTCAGCAGAAAATACTTTTTACTCTTAGTTTGCAAAGAGAACCTCTATCCCTCAAAAGACCCTTAAAAACCAGGCTAATGCCACATACTTGCTTCACAAAGGCCTATCACGTGCTAGTAATTTTATCCACCAATACTGTTATCCATGTTTAGCTGTGTATAACTCAGAGGTAAGAAGTAGCTTATTTCAGGCTCCTGGAGTAACACCCCATTCCCTAGAAATGTTACTTGCTGTACAGATTATTTACTGAATGAAACCAGTGTGCTGACCCATAGCATGTACGTGACTATTTCCACTCACCCTCTTCTGCACACAACATGCAGCAAAAGTCCAGAGTTTAAATTCCATTAAGAAGTTTACTCCAGAAGTGTGATCATTTAATAGGATCATGAAATTACTTAAAATACAAAGTGAACTTTAGCATAAAGAGCATGGATTTTTTAATACAGACACATTTTTGTTATGTTTCTTAACTAATTAAAAGTTTTAAAGAGGAGTTCTCAATCTATCTCTACAGTATCTAACAAGGTAATTTTAATTTTTATTTTAAAAATCAGATTTATCACAGATGACTGCTTGTTGGAAGTACCAGAGCACAGAACTACTTACATGTCTAGCTGCTGTGCCCTGAAAATAGGGCAATAATCCCTGGTAATCCCTAGGTATTTAAGATTACCATGGAATAACACTAGAAATAGCTTGGCAAGTTATTTAGGAGTGCCTCAGACTGTAATTATGTTCAGATAAAGGTCACCGGCTAGAATATTCTTGGTGTGGTTTGGAGTTCATGGAACAGTGAGGGTCTTACTGTAAGGTACTTCTAATTCCATTCTGCATAATTGAGGTGGAAACGTAGAAACATGACAGAGTGTGGTTTAATTTCTAGGTAACTGGTATGCGTTTAGTAGGATTTTTCTATTCAACAATAGGGCAGGTAAGCAGTATGTGAAGCAAGGTCAAGAAAAGAAAAAAAAGGAAGTGAGAGTCTGGAAAGTTGGGAGAAGCTCATCCCAAATTATTTGCTCTTCTTCATTAAATGAAGAAAGCAGGAACTTTTGCCAGACTGTGAGGAAACTTCCTTGTGCTCATCCTTCCTACAGGTTTTCTCCTCTTACCTTGAGCCCTTCCCTCCTGTGGCCCATACCCACTGAAGATGCTCTCTCTAAGAAAACAAGTTTGAAACAGCTGCCCCCTCTGCTTTGCAAAACCAAGATTTGTCTCGTTATTAAGACACTGGCTGGCAACGCTGGAATTTTGTTTCACCATTGACATCGGCTTTGTGCAAAGGCGAATCTGTGCACACGTTCTGCATCCGCAGCTCAGAGAGAGACAAGGCTGCTGCCTTTGCTTGCTGTGTGCCTGCAGATCATCACCTGTCTGGAGCGAGCAGGATCCCCAGCCCTATCCCTGTGCACAGCCAGCCCAGGATGCAGCACGTTGCTGCACCTCTAATAGCATGTCTATCAGAGAGCAACAGATCATGACAGTAATGTATGGCAGTATACTGTCTTCCTTTCCTTTGCAGGGTAGCCGTCACTGAGGGCTGTACACCCATGCTGCAGGCTGGTAGGCACTCTCAATGTCAAGCAGCTGCTCACTCCTGCCTCAGCACACCTCCTCGTATTGCCTATTCAAGCATGTTGAGGAAAATCTACACTTTTTAAACAAAAATCTCACATTAGCATGCAAAGATGGGGCCTCTCACACAACAAAAAACTTAGCTACTCATTGTTAGTCAGCATGCTTTGGGGCTTCAGCAGGGTCCTGTTCAGGTCAGCCAGCCCCACACCAAGGCTAACCAACCATGCACACACTCTGCAAAGGCTGCAGAGGGAAGATGAGCAACAGGCCGGCAGCCCATAGTCTGAAAGTCTCCCACTAACGCCAGCCCCTTCCTCCCTCCCTGCCCCCCCAACAATCACAGCACAGGAACCACAAGGAGAGAACTTGCTTGCAAACAATTTATGAAACAAAATCAGCTAAAAATATCAATGAACATGGTGCTCACAAATCAGCTGAACAAGCTTTAATTATTAGAAAACACCTACCATCACTGTGATCAAGGTTTGGAACGAAGTTATAATTATAGCATTAGTTTTCATTCGCAAAAGACTAATGAATCTGACATTTAGAGTGATATTTAATTTTTTTAAGCAATAAAAAAAAAATGGTATACCAGATTTAACTTTTTTCAGGTCAGAGGAGGTTCACTAACATCCAGGGTTCCTTTGGAAAAGAACTAGATTAATCTGGACTTATTATAAGGAAAAGAATTCATTAGAGTAAAAATAATGTTTGGAGAAATTACATGTAAATTGTATTTTGCCAGGAAGCTGAAACTGACAATTGAATAAAAATCCCCTGAATAGTTATTATGGTAGCACAGATGTTCTCCTGCCACACTTCAACTCTTTCTATTCATGTTGCTCTGAAAAACATAATTGAATGAGAGGCTGTACCACCAGGCTACAGACCTTTCTGTTCAACTTGGGTTCACAGATCTTTCCTTTACAGCTTTTTTCACAAACCTGTTATTACTGGGCCATATTTCCTGCATATTGAGCATGGCAACCACTATTTTAAAAGAAATATGTTTTGCAGAAATACAACCTCTGCAGCTGTTATGGTGCCTCTTTTTTTAAAGCACTCTGCACTGCATACCATTAACATTTGATAGAATTTGACTGAGAAGTTCAAAATAAGGGCAAATGTGCAGTTCTCAGAAGATTAACTAATTCAATGGTTTGGAGAGAGTTAAGTGCTCCAAGAAATCACATTAAAAACTGTTGAAAGTGCTGAGTCAACAGCAAACTTTGCATACAGAGTTTCACTGGTTTCACAGAAAATTTATGCCTGTGCCTACAAAACCTTTCTTTTTATTCATGAGAGCTATCAAGGATTTTCATTTCAAATGGGACTTCAGAGATCAGACCTCCACAGCCCTTCTAAAAGTCCCTAAAAGTCTGGTGCCATTGTTCGCTTAGGAGTCAAACACCTAATTTATTTGTTTTATTTGCTGTGTTAACTCAAAAAAAAACCAACAAAAAAACTTGAAAACAACCAACCAACCCTAAAACATCAGCTCCCTCAGCAAACCAAGAACTGGGAAAATATCATGGGCAATTGACAGAAGCGTTTCCAATGGTCCAACCTGGAAGCTGCATTTTTAAAATTAAACAAAGCAAGTATCATAGCCAAGGGCTGCTTGCACCACTGCCATTAATTTTTCATCCATTTTCATACCAACCATTCAATTCAAAACTACTTCAGAGCTCTGCAATTACTTTCAAACTTGCACAGATTGACCCCAAGTTACTTTATTTTTGCCAGCAAAACATGCACCTGGCAAATTTGAACCATCTTGCTTAGAGCCCATTGGGATTGGCCGCATCAAGTTCTGATTCCATGTAGATACTGCCCTCAAATACTGCTTCCAGATAAAGCACATTTATTTCACTTGGACTCTCAAAAACTTTTGTGCCTGACAGAGCAGACCTTAACCCTTCTATGCTAACAGAACTTCAAGAACATAAACCTCTTTGAGAAGTAAACCTCTGTCCTAAAAACAACCCATGACATGGCTCTCTGCCCCATCCCGTTGCACACAAGCCAAAAGGAGAGTGCAGCTCACCATGGCCAGGGAGCTCCCCCCAGAGCATTATGCACTCTGCTCTTGCTGTCCACATCCCCGTCAGCACTGAGCTCATGAGTTTCTACCACAGATAAATTGATAGCAGTGCCCTTGTTCATGTGAAACAACACTGCTCCTTGCCCCATGCTCGATCAAGTCCAACAAACAGAAAAAAGCTGTATTTTCCACATACTGAAGCTACTCCCACACAAGCCAGACCTCACATCAGAAATTAATACATTTGTGAGAGAACCACTCTCAGCATCGACTCGTAGTCCACAGAAGTCACCTCCATAGCCCCAGAAACATCAGACTAATGTGTGGTCCTACAGGGAGCTTTGCACTGAAATCTGTTTGGAGGTACGGGCTGGGGCAGTTATTTCTGAGGGCTATGTACTGTGCATCTGCAATGAACCGTCCCCTATCTGCCACAGTTTAAATAAGAAAAGATCTCCTCTCTTGCCTCAGTCACCAGTCAATTTTTTGTTTAGATGTACTCTTTTACAAAAATGCTCTTAGATTTCTTATTTCTTTTTTCCTTTAATTAGAGTAGCTCCTTGTGGCTGAAGGAAAGCATTTGATGTCAGCTGATTAAATGGGGCAGCATTTAACAGGCCAGCACTTAAGTTTGGAATAAAAGAAAGTGACACCAAGAAAAGTTTGAAAGGTTCAACTATGCCCTGGGTTGTTCTTAGGAGAAAAGTTTACTTCTGAGCAGTTCCTGGTACTATATTTTTCAAAATTTCAATCACAGCTCTTTAGTTAAATTGTTTTTTTACTTTCCTTCTAAGACAGCAAAGTCCCAGAATTGCCGCTTGTACTTGAGCAAGAAACACTGAGACACCAGCAGGCTGAGGAAAACTCAGGCTAAGTCCTAAAAAGCTCCTTTGGACCCTCCCTGCCTGAAAAGGAGAGCAGCTGAGGAGTCTGCCAGGAAACAAAGGAGGAGTTTGGGCCATAAGACACAATTCTTTTGGAAACAAGCTGTATCCTCAAAAAATAGTTGACTGACACATCATGCCAGACCTTGATGCTACAGACCTGGTCTGCTTATCCTATGCACCAAAAATATTATTCCCCTCGATTCTGTATTTGTAGTTTTCTGCATTTTATAAAAGGATTCAAGAAGAGCTTCCCAAGCTGTGGCACTGTGTTAGATTTCCAGGCTAAAGGACTTCTAGAGATAGCTGGAGAATATTTCCCTTCTGTCTGAGAAATGTGCATGCCACACAAATGGCTGGTGTAAGGAGAGCAGTTTCTTGTGCTTCCTCCTGTGATTTATGTCTCTAGATTTCTACGGCATGGCTGAAGAACTTGTTGCTGAGGGGCTCATCGTTAGCAGCTGTCTGTGAGAGCAGAGGACTTCATGTTCAGCACTCCTCACTGTTTTTTGCCTGTGAGCTGCTGTGCTTTTTGATTATTTGTCAAAGTGAGAATTTTAGGGATTCTCTACAGCAATGAGACTGTCTCACATTCTGGCCAGAAGGTCTGTGATCTGTGAGGCAGATAAATGGCCATTGTGCTATTTCTCCTCTCACATTTCATTACCATACTACCTCCAGATACCACAACTGTCAGCGCATTTCCTGCCAGAAATAACTGCAGCCCAGGCTTCCTAGAGTACATATGCATGTGCTTTTCTACTACCCATTTCAGCCTGTGCATCGTCATTTAGGAGAGCTACCAGGGAAGGACACCTCTGAAAGTCTGTTTGCTATCTCAGTCCCTTTTTCCACCTCACTTTATAATGTGGAGATGCCATGGTACACTTGCAAATCTGCATCCTTGTTGTGATTGGGAACCCTGTTTCCCAGCTTGGAGCATAGCCACTGCAAAACGGCTAGACTTCAGCTATTTTTCCCCCCAGCACTCTCGTGCATGAGCACTACAAGACCTCAGGCTCCAGACCACACCACTAACAGGGACAAGTTGCCTGATCTAGCAGCCACGCGGTCATTAAATGAATCCACCCTTCACATTCCTGACCTGACTGTAAAGAGTAGCACTGGTCCACACCAGAGATCAGCAGGATCAGGGAGCCCAGAGGAGGGCAAGGCAGGGAACGTCCTGTGCCCAGCATGAAGCTTTGGCTGCTAGCACCTGCTGGTGTCCAGGCTTCCTGAGCTGCAGCTCACACTCAGGCTTTCATATCTGCCTGTCTGCCACGGGCTTGACTCACCCTTTTTGCAACCCCATTCATACCTTTGGCCTCCCAAACATCCTGTGACAAGGAGTTCCCCGATTGAAGCATGCATAGTGCAGAGAAGGACTTCCTCCTCTTTAAGATCACTACTCCGTATTTCTACTGAGTGCCTCAGGCTGGGAGATCCTAATGAATAGCCATTCCCTGGTTATCTTCTCTATACCATTCATTATTTTTTTTTAACTTTCACCATCTTTCTCAGGCCCCAGGGCTCCCTCCCATGCTGAACACAATTTACCTGGACCAGAGAAAATTACTCAAAAGACTCATCTGAGTTAAACAAAAGCCCTCACATTCTTTTATTTCTGCTTTGTTTACACATATTTCAGAATTATTTGTTGCCCTCAACTAAACACAAGGAAGTTGAAAAGTGTAAAGCCAGGAGTGCCACACTTGCATCTTCAGCTGGATTAGTAGGACTGCTGCCATGTGTAGTAAGTGGGACCAGGGATTTCCAGACTGAATCCTGCTGAATCCTGCTGAATCCCCATACACACACACAAGGAACACATTGCTCTGAAGCACTCACTGCTCCCCTTTGGAATCAGGTGCCCCACAAGTCTGTTGCACCTCAGACATGAGAAACCAGCCGCCACAGGGCAGAGAAAAGACCCTCCCCTCTGGAAAAGTGGGCCTGGACTATCACAACCAGAATTTCTGTACCCAAGCATTTTGCCATCCAGACCTTATTCTAGTGCCTACCACACAGCCAGCACTGTGAAATGCTTGTCCCAGCTATGCCTGTAGAAGAACAGACCCCATGACTTTAAAAAGTCTGTCTCAAAAGAATTGTCCATCAAGGGTAAATTACATCAGTGTCACCATGGGGTTAAGCAGCAAGTGAACAGCAATAACAGAAACATCTCACCACAACCACAAGACAGAAAAAGAGGAACACTCCATCAAGTAGAAACAACAGGGGAGTTCACACAGATGTAGTATAGTTTGGAGACATTCCTGCTTTTATGAGAACTATCATAGGCTTTTTAGTGCTAGACATATATTTGAAACTAAGCTTTGCACCCAATTTCCCAGCTTCCTTTCTTCTGTTTGAACCTGTAGAAAAGTAATGAATATTATTACTTTAATCTCATTTTATGGGAATATGTGCCATCAGAAACTGAGAATAGCTTTATTGGAAGAGCAAGACTCTGTGTAGTGTGTATTTGTATGTATTAAGGTTAAAAGAGAAAAATCCATTTAAAATAATTTTAAATCCTTGCAAATATCAAACAGCCAGAGGAGAATATTGTGCTCACTGAACAGGATTTAAGCTCTAAGCAAAAACTAGCAGACTGTTTTCAAACTGTAACTGTGCCATTCTGAACCTGACAAATCGAGGTGATACCCAAAGTGCAGTTAAGCTAGATCGACCATTTAAATGTAGACAAGTAGTACAGCTTGTGTTAATTCTTAAATTGCACCTTAATCAGCTGTCACAAGAACTCCAGCCAGGAATCCCCTCCTGGTTTATTTCCCTTTTTTTATATGTTTACCAGATCATTGTTGTACTCCTCTTAAGGGCAAATCTTCCTGGAAAACAAGCAGCAGCAATCTCCTGAACAGAGCTATTGGAGTTGCTGAATTTGACACGCCATGCTGGTGACAACACTGTGGGGAGAAGCCTCTGGTTCAGCTCCTGCCCACAGCACCAGCAGTGCTGAGAGCACCTCCAGCAAACATGCTTGTCACCATGCTCATTTCGGCAGCTTGCAGAGCCCCCCTCCAACACCTCATCACCCATCACAGGGAGCTGCCACGCTGGGGAAGGAAGGGGACTTGTGTTAAATCAGCTTCCTGGAGAAGGGAAGCATCAGCCTCTGTATTCCAGCAGACCCTGGGTTATATTGAAATGGCATTTTGATATCAGGACTAGCAGAAAAGGGGAGGGTTCGGAAGAGCCCAGGCACAGCCACGCAGTGCCCATGGCTGGCTGGGATGCCCTTGCTAATACGTAGCCTGGAGCAAGATCTTGCCGTGATGCTTTGCCTGCCTGCTCTGTTTGATCAAGCAGTGTCCTCTGGACAGGTCACAGAGAGGTGGTGAAACATCCATGTCAGCAGCAGGTTCCTGCGGATCAGATTCTTTGCAGCTACCTTAGGATCACGTTTTGACACTGGCAAAGGCATTTATCTTGAAAGGAATTTATTCTGTGTTTCACCTCTGTTACTTAATAGTGACCTAGTTAAAGTTATGATGAATCTGACAAAGAAGATCACTGAGCAGATCAGATAACCATCATTAACTTAGAAAGCAATAACGAATAAGGTTAATAGCGCTGCTGAGCTGACAGTGTTCAATATGTTGAATGTAGATGAGATCTGCAGCCAAACTTTCTAAAGATTTCATGGGGGATGTGCCTTTCCTTCATACACAGAGGATGGGAACCAGCATCACAGCTGGGACCAGATCCAGCTGAGCCCATCACTAGGACTGGTACTCTTCAGTTCAGACCCTTCTCTGCCCCTAAACCTCTTACTCTGCAATCTTCAGCATCTTCTCTGAGAGTTCCACCCACCCTTCTTTAAACATTTCCCATTGCCTCAGGGCATAGCAGAATAGATTAATCTCCAAAAGATATGACTTGTAGTGAAGCTAACAGACCAAGGTAATGTAAACGCCAGAGCAATCAGGAGTAGAAGAAGGTAAATATCTCAATATCACAGTCTACTGATTTATGATTGCACTAGTTGACCTTGCTAAAATTTTCTAGAAATATATTTTAGTTGACCCAAAACTCAACATGTCTTTTGGCTAAAATGTTCCTCACATGACAGCAAGTCTAAACAGGCATTATTTACTACTGTTTTGTTCCCAGTGAATCATTCATGTAATTTTCAAATGCTCACTAATAATGTGTTGGACCAAATTAATAACTCCTTGTGGTTGCCAAGGAAATAAAGTGCTTTACAGTTCTATCCCACCTTCCACCCAGAGAGCACCCACCACTTTATACACTCCCGAATTTACCCTTACTGCTTTTGAGGCCTGGGGAGAAAATAAATGTTGGAAAGATTCACCTCTGACACACAACTGTAACTTCCTTGTAAAAATATAATATAAACATATTTTAAGTCAGATGTATTTTTTTTTCCACAGGGATTTTCCATTACTGTTTCTCTCATCACTAATTTTATTTGTAAAATATATTCCAGGTTGGCAAGATAAATTTTAGCACTGAAGGGGCTTACTATAACTGATTCTAACAGAGCCTTGAGTCACCTTGATCCTTCTCCAAAGATAGGACATACTATATTTAGAGTAATATTCCTGCTTATATAATGTGTTTCTAGTTATTCACTGCAAAGCCATTAAAATAGTTGTATATGGCATAACGTGACATGAAACAGTATTTTTCCAGCAGTTTAAACTTAAGCAACCTCTCCTTCCAAGGAGAAACTGTAATTCAGCTGCCTTTGGGTCAGTGAGCATCCCAAACATCTTAGTATCTAAATGATGAGCACTACAGTGTAACAAAAAAGAAAAAGAATCTCAGATAAAAACCTGCTTGCCTCCCAGTAGATGCCTGTGGGAGATTTAAATCATTCCTACCAAAGTGATCATTATTCCACATGACACTTCACAAAGGAATTAAAGAAAATCAATTTCCTTCAGACCTTCCTATTTCTGAGCTTTTTTATGAGTCAATGACAGCTGAAGTGTTTGCATCATTAATGAGGTCTTTCAGCATGTAATACCTCAAACACTGCACAAGGGCTCTCTAGGGATGGATAAAACAAACCTGCTAGTTCTGATGTCCAGACCTCAGACCAAGGACCAGGAAGCATGGCTACATTACAGCTCTCATACATTTGCACATATATATTCTTTTTAAACTAGCTTGTACTATGCAGGATAACGTTTTTGCTAGCTCTCTGAGCCCAGCTGCATTCATATGAAATCCCCCAGACTCCACAGGAATCAAGTAAAGTGAAAGCATGACTACATGCTAGACATCTTAAATCTTGGAGGCAGAGTCTGAAGGAATAAGGGTAGTTATTCAATGTTTTCCAGAAACGTTGTGGGAATTGCAAAGCATATTATGGTTGTTCTTTTCCTCTCTAGTAGTTACATGTACCACAGAATTGGAAGGTTTGGTTTGGAAGGTCTCCAGCCTAAAAGGGTAATATAACACAGCAATTATTAGCAAATTTCATAGCAGAGATGTGCAGTGAAAAGAAGATTTATGGAGACACCCTTACTAGTGCTCACTGCCTCTTAGAATAACTAACCAGTAACCTCGCTAAGAGGTTTGCCTACTGTGGTACCCTGCCTCTCAGAAAAAAACAGCCTGATGGGACGACCGCTGGCGGGCAGTCCTTCCTGCCCAGCAGCACCTCCATGGACTGAAGGAGCCTCCTGCTGACTGAAAAGTATGAAAGTCACAAAGGTCTTTAAATTCCCTGTTTGTTACTGGGGGGAAACTATAGTTGTACTCACAACTCTCTGCAGCCTCCAGCCCTCTGCAGATTGGAGTCTGGGATCCTTCTCCAGCTTGTGGTATCCTGCACATGGCTCCTCTCCTGCAATCTGCCCTTTCACCTTAGGTTTTGAAGACAGCTTGCTGTGTCCTGGATTAGTTTGCCACCAGAAGTTCACTATCACACTCTTAGAAAACATACTTTTTCAGGTTTCCCTCCTTTCAAACATCCTAGTCTTCAAGAAGCCCTGTACTAATTTGCGTGCTTTGTGCAACACCCAGGAAATTTCTAATATTTAAGCCTCAAGGCTCTGACAAAAATTCCTCCAATGGCTTCACCTGCACTGCAGCTAGCCCACAGCTCTAAAATGGCTGCATGGTTTGCTCTGTTGGTAATTTTTCATCCCACTTGCCAGCTGACTGGGTGGTACTGTGCCCCACTCCTGGTTCCTTGGCACAGGCTCCATACGGTAGGAGTACAGTGAACAAGGCGGGAAACACTTCCACTTGCAGAAAGTTTAAACAACATTAATCCTGTATATCCGAAAAGCTGCCCAGTACAATGAACCACCGCAGCGAGCACAGTTCTGGTCCACATCAGTTGTGTCCCCCAAGCGCAGCCTCGGGGCAGGCTCCCAGCTGGGCAGTCACTGCAGGGTTGCACCAGTAATTCTCTTTGTGGGCATTAGGCAGGTCCTACTCTTGCGTCATTTGGTTCCCTTGAATGCAGGTTTCAGTCCAGATTATCTTGCCTCAGTTGAACTAACCTTCTGTGCCTGACTCACTACACTTCTGTACCCATGTTATGGCAGAAAAATGACACATAGACATGCAAAACTGGTGAAGTAAAAAGGCCCTCCAGACACAAAATTAATCAAATTAGGGTCTGGGAGTATTACCTCTACTTCAGTGTTTGTTTGGTGTTTGCATTGCTGTTTATGCCAACTGCAGTTTTGTTGGTTTTTTCTTTAAAGACACATACAAAGAAAGAATATTTGTGTAAATCCCATTTTATGGAAGGAAAGGCTGTCACCAATGACTGCAACAATTGGCACCCAACCATTCAACAGGCACTTTACAAAACAAATGCTTCTTAGATAAAGGTTCCTGTTTAGGAAAAGGCCCTTGCTTGCCGATGCTTGAGCTAATGTACTTCATTACAAGAGCCCAACCATCTCATTAATTGGCTAGATGGTGCGGTCATTAAAATAAATGAACTACACTTTTGCAGGGCTAGCAATTCATGGATCTATGCTACCCTATTACCTTGCAGTGAAGAACAGACTGTAAATAATGCAGACATGTAATTAAGCTGACTAAACATTAAAAAAGATGAATTCTAAGGATTCTCTTGGTTTTCCGCTTCTGCCAAAAGTTGTTACCTATCAGATACCTCACAGGTTCCCAACAAGCCCTCCAGACTGACTTGCATGAAAAGAGCCTCTCAAACATTACAATTAGATAGATTAAATGTTTTAATGTTTTTTCTTCATTAATTGACTAAACTAAAGGCACATCCAAGGGAACACAGATATGCTTGCACAAGACCCTCCTACTGTCTTTATAGTTTGATTAACATCTGGCTGCTGTAAGAAGGAGGTGAGGCAGGCTGGATGTTTACAAGGCAGTCTATGTAATTTGAGTGATGCCAGGCACTTTTAACATGCAGTGGAAGATGCTTACCTAACATAGATCTATAGGAAATTTAAAATGCAAAAATTAAGCTAAGGTCAAGCCTCAGCCTTGCACACAGAGTTAGCCAGCACTTGTACTAAAACCAAGTAACCTACTCTGCGCAGGGAGCTTCTGCAGGGTGGTCTGGCTGCAGATACACAGCTTCTCTGCTTCTCCACCCTGCAAAAAAGGATACTTAGGTCTTTCTCTACAGGTCCAATGCTTGAAGTAAAGCAAAGGCTAAGGATGAAGAAATACTTTGTTCTTCCAGGGGGACATACTTGCCAACCAGTTACACACCTACTGGCAGCAGCTAGGACCAACATGGGCTCAAATCACCAAGTTGAGCCCAAAAGCCCCCTACCACCCAAGCCAAAGAGCTGAAGGGGTTATTACTAGTTAGGACGATCCACCAAAGGTGTATGTATTTGGACTAGAGCTGGTTTTGAAGCATTTCATTGTGTATTTATTTCACAAAACCTAACTGTAACCTACTATAAACAACTCAGTTTAAAGAATATGACTACAAGGAGAACATTGTCCAAGTTCAGAACTACCAAATACTCTGGTGAACCTAACAATCATCTTACAAAGCCCTTGCCTGTGACTTCAAAGTATTTTTCTGCTGCTGTTTCTTAGTTATATCTACTATTAGCACTTCAGTATCTACCTTTTTTTTTTTTCCTTTTTCTTTGTCTGTGAGTCTTATTGGTTGAAATTCACAGTGATTTGTGTGAGTGAAGAGAAGGGAGTTAAGGCCTCCTGTGCAGAAGAGGATTTAAGAAATACTTTTTCACTACCTCTTCAGAACTTGGCTCTGACCTTCTAATCTGAATAAGCCTTTTCCTTCTTTTTAACCAAAGCACAGATCGAGGTAATGTATGCTGTTTTGGTACATCTGAGATATGTACACTCTTTGGCTAATAAAAAATTCTCTGCATGAAGTACTTGAGGCAACATGTGCACGTCTAGGAAATGATGGGCAGGCATATAAATATGCATGTGTATATTCAGACTTCATTTCTCATATCCTGTGGCTGAGTATTACCAGCCGTAGGGTGGGAGGAGAAGCGGGAGCAGAGGGAATAAACCCAAAGCCACCCATAGGTCTGAGGACCTTTTTTATTGCCCTGCTATTCAGTATCTCTTCTGCCCTGAAGGGAAGATATCCAGCCTGTGTTCTAGGAAATGGCCAATCCAAACCCAGCAACAATTTCCATCTTTGAGACCAATAACCCACCCTGAAATGTTCTTGCATCTCTTAATAAAAGGCAATTATCTGTATACTATCTATTGTAAATGGAAAAAAAAAAAAGAAGCCTACATAATGAAGCATGGAATATTCTCAATGGTTTGCTAAAAAAAAGAAGTCTTCTGGAAAGTATCAGAAATACACATCATATCCTTGAATTCTGGGAAAATATGTAAGTCTGATCAAGCTGAAATTTATCTGACAATATATGGAGGCAAATACCTTGCGACTGAAAGCACATTTGAAAGATGGCAGGGACTTATTTATTCCAGCAGAGTTCAGGCACAAATTATATTCCTTAACACATGTTCTCTACCTGCTTGTTTCATAGCTTATGGCTAGCTGGCATGCAGAGCTAAAACCTCTCACTTCCAGACAAAAGCAACCTTGTTTACAGAGCAACCCTCTTTTTAAGTCTTTAAGCACAACCAAGTTGGACAAGCATGTCTCTGACTATTTATTCTTTGGAAAGGCAACAATATCCTGGAGGCTGTGCAAGATTTTATGCAGCAGTTGCTGATCAAGCCCTTAGACATGTAGAGTATACCATTTTGATAGGGTTTGCTGAAAGATCCTGATGGCTGCCAGGAGGGGAATTTCAGAACCAAAGACAATAACAGTCCTAATTAAAACATTGGATTTGCCATGCTTATTTGAGAATCTGTTGAAGGAGCAATGAAACCACTTTCTGCATAATAAAAAAAAAAAAACCCCAAACATTTTAGAGCTGCCTCACAAGGCATTAAATTGCAAAAGAGGTCAAGGCTAAGCCATTTCACCTGAGAGTTTCCACTCGTTATGAAAGAAGGGGCTGGAATATTAGATTTGCAGAACTTGGGCTTTGGAGACATGAAGTCAGGTGAAAGGCTTTGGAGAGGAGACTGGAGAGAGATACGGCTTTCTGAATGCATAACTGCTCGGAGTTACAGTCTCTGGATGTACTAAGAGCTGTACCCAGTGTGTACTTTTCCTATTTTGTTGAAGAAAAACTACATTTTTCATGAGAGGGTAATACCAACAAGCCCAATTAATAATCTGAGTCTCCATATGCATGATTCATAACCTTGTAAATTCTTTCCTTTAGAGGCTGTATTTTCTAAGTGCTTCCAAAATTTCAGGAGAATTTGACTGGAGTTTCAATTCCACACAAAACAAAAGCCTAGCACATCTAGGAATTTACAGAAACACGTGGCAATTACACTACAAAGAAACACTAGCAATGAGCTTGTAGGACTCCTGATGCTGTTGTTTCTGACTTGGTCCTGATTCCAAAATTGGGCACTGGCCAGAGTAAAGGCTGAAGAGTCTGCTAGTAACTGCTAGATTAAAAAACCTTGAGGATGAGAAGGAACAGTAAAGCTTCAGCAAGATGGAGGAAAAGTCTATTTACACATAAAATATACATAAATATATACATTCCTGTTCTGGTAGGGCATGCAAGTAATACTAAGGAAGAGTAAATCCATCTCTTATATCAGGTCTCTGCTGATATAGTGAAGTATCATACCCTGTTGTGTGGCACTTGGAAACTGAGGAAAAGGATGGGAACAGATGAATCATCTTTTGCTTGTCTTCCACTAGAGCAGTACAGGACCATTGCTGAAATACGTAGTTCTTAAAAATAATTAGAAAAAGATTAGCAACGTTTAAAAAAAATATCATCCTTTTGATCTGATGAAACTGCTCATCTTTACTGTTCCTCTGTCCACCTGTTGCCTGCTCCTCAAGGCTTAGAAGACCCATCATGGCCCATTCTTTCTCTTCTTTCTTTGAATTATTTCTTTTCAAGTATTTATGTAGATCATGTATGAAATGGAGTCTCCCTGCTTGTTTCCATTTGTGCCCTAAACCCTTCATGTTCCCCTCCGAAATCTTTGGCAATTCATTTGCTCTCTCTCTTTCTATTTATAAATTCTTATGCTGAAGTTCTGGAATCTTGATTTGCATTTTGCTTTTCAGGGTTTGGAGAATGAAGTGGGGATTATTCTAGAGTGGCTTTTCTGTTTATTTTCAAAACCACTGAATGCCCTGCAGCTAGGTTGTTTGTTGTTTTTTTCACTACATCTTTCCATGCTTTTTAGCTGAATGTTATTTTATTTATCTGAGGGGCTGCACTGCTCTGCTTTTAGACTGGAACATGCTATCATATTCCCCTGAAGAGCTGGTAAGAACATTTCAGGGTTAAGTTAAATGCTAGTCCAGGCAAGGGCACTATTCATTTGCTGTAGATACAGCTGATAAGTATAGTTATGAAAGATCTTTTTCCTTTCCTTCCATTTCAGGAAATACGTATTTCTGCTTTCAATATAAATCCTAATCATGTAAAGCTGCAATTTGAACAGATCAGCTCTGGGCGTTTGCTCATTGCACTTTTGAGTATCACCAAATAGTAGTCTGTGCACTTACTTGTAAAAACTGGGGATTCTAAATCTGTTCCACATGTGCAATAATAATAATGAAGTGGACAATATTTTACAACAGACTGAATACATTTATGGAGCTATCGACAGAGATCATCTCATTAAATGACACGTGATCCCCAAATAATAAACCAGATCAACAGCTGAAAGTGTAGGTGCACATAAACCTCAGGAGTCCTCTAGGTGGCTGCTTCTTATATGCAGGGATTTCACTTCCTGCATCTTTTTCACGTGTTAACTATCAATTACCCAAAATTTAGAATGGGAACATCCATAAGCCCTGATACGCAAATATGGTGAGGTTCAGACCTATGTAGCATCAGTAATCGGTCTGTCATAATTCCACCTTCTGTGCCAGATCGTATTCCCAAGAGGAATCATCCACCACCACAGGAAAAATGTAACACCAGCTCCATCCAAAGAAAACAGTTTTGAGTCAGCTTTTTGCTGTGTGTAGTGGCTGTGGCTTCTTATTATTCTGAAACTCTCCTCTTGCCATGAAAAAGCCAAGGTAAAATGAAAAGCCTCCGTATTGTTAGAATATAGATTTGTGATCATTAATAATATTTGTTTATGTATTGAAATGCCTTGTTTTTCACTGATATTAAAATTGTGATGCTTAGTAGTCTCTTTGGGGCTATGGAATATGAGAATTAGATTAGATACAGTAGTTTTGAGGGAGAAGCAATCCACAACAAATGCCTAAGCATGCCCTCCCTTTAGCTGTTGTTTCTCCTACTGGCCCTTTCCGCTGCCTGGTCTTTGCAATCTTGTGCTGCAGGCGGTCCCACAGCCAGTGTGATCCACGGACTCCACATAGCTGTCTGCAAAGAGTGGGAGAGACAGAAAGCACATAGTCTAAAATAACCACATTCAGTCTGACTTGTATGGACTAAAAAAGTATTACTGCTACTCATGAGTGCCTCAGCCACTACAACTGAGCTACAAAAAACTGCACTGATCATGCAAGTAACACAGATTTTAATGTAAATTATTATTCATAATAACAGTATAATAATAACGTGAGAAACATGGATCCAATATCGTAGGTGTGCACTAAAATCCTCTGATTGGCAGTACTTACACTATTTTAAGTGGTCCCTGCTACACATTAAGGACACAGACATTATACCTCAGACCACAGCTAACCATGATACCAATGACCAAGATTAATGGCACACAGACAGTCCACCCTCTGGAAAAGTAGTTAACCACACTACTCACTGAGTATTAGCAGAAGAAGCCTGGTCGGTACCACCATGAAACAGTCAGTGGCTGATAAAGGCAGAAAGCACAGAGGAGGTTAGAGCAGGCTTTGCTTTCTGCTGCTGTAAATGTCTTCTCACCTCCTGCCAGTCCAAAGCCTTCTTACAGCTATCAGAAGACAGAGTCAAGGGTCCCAGACCTGCTTTTCTGCATCATTATTACCCTTACCGGCTTCTCCAGCTCCCAGGAGAGCTGGGAAGTCAGTCCTGTGAGACTGGGGAGCAGCAGGTAGTGGTTATTCAACATCATATGCCACATGTGAAAGCTCTGCATCTGCAAACAGGCTTCACTTCAGATTCTCCCGTTTTTACACTACCTCAGCATTCAGCCCCAGCACACAGAGAGAGATGTGGGATATAGGAGTCTCCAGAGGAGTCAGCTGGCAGACTAACATAGAGATCAAATTTACACCTAAGAATGATTAAAGAGAGAGGATTGTTGCAGTTTCACTGGGAATATCGGAAAGGCCTGGGGCAGCTCAAAATGTGAGATCAGAGCCATCAGGGAGTAATAGTAGAAGCCTAAGAAACTGGAGAAGGAAGACAGAAGTGGGTTAGGGTGTACTTGAGACGGTAGATCAAAGAGATGACTTGTGAATGAAAAAGTCAGATCCAAAACTAATTGAGTGAAGGGAAGAGCAGACAGACACAAAGACTGAAGCAAGTCTGGTTTCCTTTACTATCTTCTGTTCAATCTGGACTGTGTTTACAGTCATTACCATGATTATCATGGGGATATTACAAGTAGGGCACTGGAGGAGATGATGGCATTAACATGCAGAATGATTGTATCAGCAGTACTGTTTATTAAACTAAGCTGTATCCTCCGCAATTGAAATGGCACCGTTGTTACTTGCCTTTTCTCTTTCCCCCTTCAAATAATACTTGGTCGGTCAGGGATTACAAGAGGGGGAGCCCAGGAGCTTTGAACTGGAGATACTTTGCTTTGTCCTGTAGGCACCGAGTCAGAGGTTGCTCGCTGGGGGCACTGGAAGGAAGATGTTGCATGGGACACTGAGCTGGAAAGGGGTCAAGGAGACTTCCAGACGCTTCACAACATAAAGTTGTCTCTAAGATTTAAGCCACCAAGGGGTAGGTCTCTGTAAAAGCAAAGCTGTTCCATCCAGATCTTTTCAGTTTTGACACACAGTTACATAAATCATGTCAAGAGATGAAGCAGCAGCCAGTATCAGGGCCGGTCTCTTTTTTCCTGTCTGTTACACCCAAGGAAGAAGGGAGGGAGGGTGAACAAAGACCATTACTTTAGTTCCTAAAACTTTTTTTCTCAATATCCTCAATATTCCTCAATATCACCTTTAATTGTGGTATAGAAATCTTTTGTCTTAACTATCAGAAGACAAGTCCATTTCAGAAGCAAACCATTTAGAAAACATAGCAATGAAACAGTGATAATAGGAACAAAATCTCAACAACTTGCAGTGTAGATTAGTCTAAACGAGGTTTATAACAAGATCTAGTTGATGCATTCACAGCAGCAGCAGCAGGTGAAGCTTCCAGTACAGGAAAGGCTTTAAGGAAGAAGGAATACCCACAGCCATAGAGTGCCTGCAGGAGAGAGGCCACCCACGCAGGGTTAACTGCTGGACAAGGACAGCTGTGGTCTTGCAGGTCTCCCCACTCATGCTGAGTGTGAAGCATCTGGGTTAGACTCCTTATGTGCCTGAAACCAGGAACGTCCTTGCACACCTGGCTAAATGGAGCTGCTGGTGAGAATTACAGCTCTCAGCAATACTGCCCCAACAAAACCCTAAGTTACTTAAGGGCCAGGTGTCCCCCAGGCAGGTTCATGGCAAACAGTGTAGCAACGGGTGAACATTACTGCGCTGACTGCTCCCAACCAAGACAAAAGGCAGTCTAAACTCTAGGCAGACTAGATCAAGGAACACCTCTTTTTCAGTCTCACCACGTCTCCCTGTCCCCCTCCCCCAGCTCCACAATACGCACTACCACACAGACATCCTCCATTTGACATTTTAATCCGTGAAAATCCTACAAGTAGACTGACAGGCTTCTCATATACCACACACCCTGCCCCAGCTCATCACAGCATGAAGGCAGAAATAGGTATGTCACTGCTGCTGCATCTCAGCCCCATCAATCAGCTTAGCAGTGATGATGGGGCCAAATGAAGTCTTTCCACTCATTAGATTCCCGTGGTCTATGATGTGCCAAGAGTTTGACCACAACTCCCTGGCATATGTAGATGGTTTCTGTGATTCCCAGGTGGTCTCTCATCAAAATATATCCCAGGCCTTGGTCTGGTTAGCTTCCCAGAATAGAGGAGACTGACACAGCAATAGACTCCAAAGATAATTGTTTCTTGAAGAATACACAGTTTTTGGTGTAGAAACAAAGGTCAGCAAACAACCACCACTTGTGGAGTCAGATACAAGAAGTCATAGCAAACTTGAAGAAAGAGGGTTATCTACCCTGTTTTGTTTGGGAACAGCAGAAAAATAATTCTTCCATTGTCTTTTTTCTTAACCAAAACAGTACTTCAAAAGAAAGACCTTAAAAAGCAATGTTTTTCTTGATTTGGAAATAAGAGATACTATCACATTCCCATATAACCCAATTCCCAGAAGCTCTGCTCTCTCCCTTCCCTGTTTTGGCCAGCTTTGCTCTGACACCCCTCAGGCCAAGGTGACTGCAGAATTAAGGCAATAACTCTTATTCTGGCAGTAAGATAAATGTGGTTTTTTACAAAAGCCCCTTTTCAGTGGAATTTGATACCTTTTTATGATTTGCTTCTGCAAGAAAAGCACCCAGCTGAGCCCCAGATCGATACAGAATTCAATAAAGGAACCAGGCACTGGCCTGATCTTTAGGTAGAAGAACAGTCTTTCTCTTTCCCTGACTTTTTACGGCATTGCCAGCACAAAAAGGTATGGAACATGCAGGGAAGATTTAATAAATCAGTAGAAGGACTTGTAGCTCCTCCTTTTTTATTTTTTATTTTTTCCTGTGGAAGGATGAAATATAGGAGAAGGACCACAAGAAGCAGGGAGGGAGAACTAGGGAAAGGCAGCAGATGTTGCAAAAGATCTACTTTCATGTTCCCTGTGCACCAGAAATGTGCAGACGTATGTTGGCAGAGCTACAGTCAGAGTCCACAGTAAGGCTACATCTTACACATCTGGAAGCTATTTGGCAGGATGTAGAGTTCAAATGTTTTCTGCCTCAGCTGGTTTCAGACATACCTTTCAGTGCCAGGCTGAGCTCAGGACAGCTCAACCTACAGGCTCGTTAAAGGCGGCGTTCACCACAGCTTCAGTGAGCTCGCGTAGCTGTGTCAGAGGCAGGCATGGGGCTGGGCTTTGCTCTCCCCTCTTTGGCTACAGGGTGCCAGTGACACTCAGAAATGAGAATTATAATAGAGAAACAGGGAGGAGAGCAGGGAGAAGAAAACAGCACCACAACTCAGTGAAGCCTGGCCTCGTGTCAAGAAACAAAATGTACTTGGACAAAATCCAGGGTGTGAGTTAACTCGAGTGCAGGGCAAGCCATTCAGGAAATAAGGTCCACGCTGCACAGGAACACGGAAGGGTCACATTAGAGTCCATGTGCTTTTTTGCAGAAATTCCTCGGTTTTAAAAAATAAATAAATACAAGCAGAAAATAAAGGTTTGGTCTCCCTGCCCTAGAAGAAGAGCCACCTTAAGGCAGAAGGAAAGAGGAGGAACTGTTCCTGGATCTGGGGCTGCTGACACTGCAGTGACCGAAAGCACAGGAGCTGCCAGCAGTCACCAGAGGTTAATTCTGCTTTGGTAAGAAATGTTTCCCAGAAGAGATGTGCTGCTGGGATCACCCTATATTCCAGCTAGTACGATCTAGTCCCCACAAGCTACCCACCATGCCTAGTGAGGAAAGAGCAAACCACCAGCATGGTGCATGGTTTACCTCATCAGGATGAGGCCCCTGGGTGCAGCATGACTTGCAGTGACCAGCCCGCCAGGCAGGCCGCCGCGACCAGCCCATCACCCCACTGCCCAAAGCCCTGCCGATGGTGCACACCCAGCAGGTGTGGAACAGGCTGTGGCAGAGCAAGGCTTTCCCACGCGCAGCCCACGTCCTGGCAGTGCTGTCATGAGAACCAAACCAGGGACTTCCACGGAAGAAGAAAGTTGTCTTGTGTGAAGAGGAGCCAAGGGCCAAGCTTCACCCCTGCGATCTGAACTGGGGACCACACAGCCCCTGGTTCCACAATTTTCTCCCCTCTGAGTCTCAACCATGCTCAGAAACTTAAAGCAATACATCGATCCTTTCAATGCTTGACACTTCAGAATTTCATATCTGCTTAATTTAGATGTAAAGTATCTGGCACACCTCCAGTTCTGACTTTATCTTCTCTGTCCAGAGCCATCCTGGAATTAGAACAGGGCAAGAGAGGAGGAATGGGATGAAACAGCATCTAAAAGTAGCATGCCAAGACATTATCACTGAATGATGCTGTTGGTGGCAGGAACATTTTGCAGCACAGCACAGCTCTTGCAACACCTCCACCTCCAGCCCCCTCCGCCCTCACCTCACTATTTTTATTTGCACTCTGTGCTCTCTAATGGCACGTGTGCCTGCATGAAGGTGATGTTGCACTTCTGCTTTCTTCATTTTGCTTCAAAACTTGGAAAGCAGCACTATTTATCTACTTATTTTGTGGCTAAGAGCATGGATACGAGTAGAGGTCACCCAGAGTGTGTGGCAGAGAGACAAGGGGGTGAGAAGCCACCATGCGGTGACACCTCCACATGGCCACTGCGGTTATCTCTGCTCCCAGTTCAGGTGCCTGGCCATGTAGCCCTGGTTTGGAAACATCCATCAGCAGGGTCTGCCAGCTGGGCTCGTGTTGGAAAGCACTGCTCATCTGCCAGCTCAGCCGCTGAGTCCTGCACTGACATTTTCCCTGGGTCAGTGTTTTCAAATGTTTTCTCAGCCTGACCCTACCGCCTTTCTCCCCCAGCCTTCTCCTTCCCTGGCTCCCCCATGCTATCCCTCCATGCACCCTGACAGCTTCTCCAAAACAAGCATCCACCACCTCCCTGTCCCTCTGCTACCCGTGCCAGAGCCCTGCTCACCCCTGGCCCTCCCACCCTGGTGTTGATGAGGAGGAACCATGCTATTTCTTTAGCTGACATAATGAGGTCAGTCAGGGATGAAAAAAGCCCAAGAGAAACAACAAGATATTTTATATCAAGTTCAAATGAACAGCAAGATAGGACTTTCAGACTGCTGGTCCCATACATCAAAAATACAGCCAAGACAGAGGAAGAACCCACACTCGTGGCATAACGAAAACTGAACGCTGGAACAAAGCTAAAATATATCTGATTATGGTGGCTGGAAAATCCCAGCCAGACTGTGACCCAGATAATTGGTCTTTTCCCTACAAATAGCTTTACTAGAAAATATACATGAACCATGATTATCAAAATCAATTCCTTTTTCAACCTGGTGCATCTAGCTTAGCAATACTGATATGACACGGTGTAAGAAGCTACATGGTCTAGTGGAGAAGGCATTTAACCACAACATCCAGCTGCTCTGCCTCTGCACAGTAGGTCATCTCCACTATCCCCAGCCTAATGGCATACAGGAAAAGGGTTTTGGAATGGCAAAGCACCCACTGGAAGCACCTGCAGTACCTATGTTTGGCCTGTATGTAAATACTTTGAATTACAGAGCAAGATATAGGTTGCCACCGGATTATTTTTCATCTAAAAGAAGCAAAAGTGCCTGCAAACCAAGGAACAAGCACCAGTCCTCCAGCCTTGCAGGTGTGCAGAGCCAGGTAGGAGAAAAAACATATCTCAGTCCAAGCTGAGGCCAGGATCCAAGCATGCAGCATCACCTTAGAAATGTGCAACCTTTCCCAAAGCCCAGGAAGGGCAAAGGCACTTTGGACACTAGATCAGCTGTTTTGCTCAGGACTGCTTCATAAAACCCTTAACCCAAACAGGCTGATGTGCCTGAGCTCTCAGTCAAGGTACGACAGGGTCACTCCAGCTTGGCAACAGTGGTGCTGGCAGCCACGAGGTATAAGAGTCTAAGAACATAAAGGAGCAAGGTCTGTGAACAGAAGGTGGTATCTTTTATCAGACCTGCCAAAACAGTTGGGGAAAAAAAACAGACCAGTTTTCAGCATGCGAGCTTTTTCTCAGGTCTGAAATGGAAATGTGTTATCCCAGGGGAGACCGTGAACCACAGGGAACATGGAGCACCTGAGAAAATAACAGGATGATGGAAGTTGATGTATTATTCACACATGTTGGAAATATCAAGTAGTAGGGTGACTGTTGACTAGCACAGCGTTAAGCCAGGTGGAAGCAGCCATGCAATGGGCAGGGCAGACCCTCCCACAGCTGACCAGACTGGGGATGGGAACCCATGTTCCTGTGACACCAGCAAAACCAGCATCTGAGGAGCAAGTTCTGCCCAGGTTCCCAGGCTCTGAGGGATTTCCCAACATGTCCATGACAGCCCATAGCTTTGCTTACAGCTCGGGTGGAAGTTGTGTTAATCAGCAAAGCTGCCTGGCTTGGTGTGGCCGCAAAGGCCAGTGCCTCTCTTGTGTTAAGGCTGATCTGGGAGCCTGTAAGAAGTTGCTCCTGCAAAATGCATAGCAATGGGGCCCTTTCGGGGTTTTAGAATTCTGAAAAAAAAGAGGTTTACAAGAGGTAACACTGTTTTTTCCAGCTGTTGACAAAACTTGCCACATCTCTGCAGAACAACGTATTTGAAGGAATAGGAAAGCCCTATAGCCAGTCTCAAGTACACCAAGAAAAATAAATGCTTTCTTCCCACTGACATGAAGGTCTAGTGGCACATGAAGAAAAGCATATAGTCCCTTGGAGAAATGCAAAATCCAATGCATTAGCATTGTTCTGGCTGTGCAGAGGCTGCTGCAGCTGCCCTGCCTCATTCTACATTCTCTTTCTTGCTGCCTATACAAAGGGAAAAATGCTGAAAGCGTAGCCCAGAACTGCTCCCACAGTCAGAAGGCAAGGAAAGAGAGTTCATGCCTGATTTTGAACCTGTTTGTTGAGAAAGGGATGTGCACGTGCCAAAGTTTGAAAATACTTGGTCTGGTAGACATGTGTAAGTACGTATCCTTCAGATCAGGGGATGAAACTAATTAAAGAAGGAAGGGAGGAGGCAGCAAATGGTAGGGTTGAACACATGGAAACTGAAATTTTTGTCATTAGCACTGAGCAACTCCAGATCCAGTGCTGAATGGTGCTTTCTATTCTTCTTCATTAGCAAGAAACACCTCAAAATTAGAAAATCATGATACAGCCAGAAGTAATACCTGAAGTTCCAAGGAAATGCAGGAATATGCATTTTTTTTACTTATCAGGGTCCTTGGAAAAGGAGGGGAAAAGCCATACTAAGTGAAAGATGGACTGTTGAGTTGCATAGCGTAATCTTTACCCGCCATCTCTCCACAATACATTTTCTTCTGTAATGAAATCCCAGGAGCTGATGAAAAGGGAAGGCTGGAAGCCAAAACAAGTGAGGTAATGTCATTGTAGAGTGGCATGAAGTTCCCAGTGCTCAGTCACACTTGCAAAGCTCAGTATCTTAGGTAGGAGTTATGGCTGGTGGCTGGGTTTTTTTCATATATGAACATTAAAAATCATCTTTCTCCATTCAGATCACAAGAAGTGAGCTTGCTGTTTTTAAAAATTACATATCTGGTGTTAACCAAATAAAAAATAGAGCCTTTAAGTCATGGGGCCTTCCTGGAAAACCAAAAGACATCAAATGATCTCACTGTCCATCTTTTATCCTTCATCTTTCAGAATGTTACCAGCTGCAATGCTCAGTGGCACATCCTCCTCCAGAGCGAAAAAACTGCCTTAGGTTCAGCTCAGGAAGAAGAGTAAGTATCTGAAATGCTACCACAGATGCAACCATCCTCCCGCTTCATGAAGAATCAAAGGGGCTCAGGTTTTGCTGCAGCCTTGCTTTTAGCAGTCAGCACTCTGGCCAGCTGAGGGTCATATTCAGGATTGTGTAGGCAAAGAGTGTGTTTCTGATAATGGATCACTGACACCATGGCATTGATACCTGGTCCTTTGCCATTGCTACACTAAGTGATTACCCCAGAGCAACTGAGAAATAGGACATGTTCCTTTTGCTGGTTGCCAAAATCCATGTGGGAGAGAGAAGTGGCTCTCTGCAAAGCTCAAAGATAGAGAGATGTTTCTCCCAGCATGACAGGGAAGTTTTCCCATCACAGCTGAGATGGTGGAGCTGAGAGTTGTACTGGGGAGGAAAGGCAGCTGTGCCAAGCTTCAGTTGCTTCGCTCCAGCTCTGGTTTTGGCTGTTCTGGCCTCTTGGGCTCAATGAAATTTATGGCAAGCTCCTCACAGACTCAATCCATGGTCACAGCCTGACCTGAGTGACTGCCACAGGGGAGACACCTTATATAGGACTTCTAGTTTCAGTGTTGGCTTCCTACCCAGTGCAGTTCTGTGTTTCGTCACAGTTTTACCCTCTTGCTTCAGATGCACTCAACCCTGTGTATTTCTGTTTGGAAAGAAACAGTCTGAGCTTGACTTGAAGAGGAAGCATCATGCAAAGGGGAATTTCCCTCACCATTAGACACCAACACCTAAAACATGCTAGGAAGAACACTGAGCACAGGGAGACAACTAAAGAAAATGTAGGCTACTGAAAGCAAGTTTTCTTGTTACTGACCATACCACAAATCTCTATTCTTATGTAGTAACCTAACCCTGTGCTACAAACTAGCTGCAAAAGAGCACAGCTTATGTTACCTGGGTGAATCCTCCCTCCCCTGCGCAGTGCTGGGTGCTGGTTTGCAGGGGGGCAGGATGCAGCGGCAAACCCACAGAGCAGCCCAGCATCCCATGCACTTTTCTAATTGATATTGGCTGATGGCTTAAAGTTTATGTATACTTCATCTGCCAGACCTTGTTCCTTGCAGTGTCACTGGGGCTGTTCCCATTTAAAGCATGGCTTCTTTTGCTATTGTTTAACTCAGTGCTTTGTGCTATTACATTTTTCCACCTTAAGTTATATTGGACCTTTGTTACTGAAGCAGAGGGAATTCTGATGCTTTACCCCAAATGCTGACTATTGTCTTAGACACAGACGATTTGTTTTGTAAACACAGCCAGAAAGTTTGCTGTAGAAGTACCTGAGGCACTGCCAAGCAGCAAGGACCACAAAGCCTCCCTGAGACAGTGAACCAGGACAACAGCAACATCAAGGCCTCACCTGGCTCAAAGAAAAATCTACATCTCTTTATATCCTTTCTACAATGGAACTTCAACAGCATTGTAAATAATTGCAACCATTCTTGCTGTAGGCTGTCCCATTGCTTTTTTGTTTCTGGATGTATTTTTTTCGGAGACCGCAGAAACAGAGCAAATGGATGCAAGAGGTGGTTACAAATAGAGCTGCAACAAAACAGGCAGTTTCAGAGATGACCAAAATTCAGCTGTTCATAATTCAAGTCCAACAGTGTTAGGCAAAGAAAGGTGGAAGAGAATTTTTAAACAAACCGTTTCAGTGTTTACAGAGTATAAAAAATAGAATATACCATTTGAAACAAAACTAGCATATTTGGTAGCTCCAAGGTAAAATTTTCCTTTTTATTACATTTCATTGGGAAAAAAAGGACATCCAAATCTATTATTCCCACCACCACTTGGCAGCTGAAATATAGTTGAGTCCAAGCTTTCATTACTGAGGCTTTTCATATCCCTTTCCCACTATTCCCATTGTCCATGTTAGTACTTTTACAACAGCTATCGTCTCTAACCAAAGAAAGGTTTCTTTTCACATGAGCCTCAACAAATATATAAGGCAACAAGGAGGGACCATATCAAATTTGTTTTATTGATCAGCTTTATCAAAGAGTGAGAAAAAGCGAAGAGGTATCAAGAAAGGGAGCACTGACCAAATTTTACTTACATATTTCCATATATGAATTATGACTTGATCACTTGATAATGTTTTCTATGTACACCCAAATTAGCTATGACTCCATTTATATATATTATTATCTGATAACCTCATCTTCACTGACGTCTCAGAAGAGACACTCTTTCAAGAGGAACTGCAAGCCACATGGGTCCTTTCCAAAAAGGCATTGCATCCTTTCATCTTCCCACATTCTGGGTTTGCCAAACAGAGGTTCAGGTCTTTAGGAGCTGCAGAGAAGGAAGAATATGAAACCAAGGAGAAAGAAAACAAAAAAGAGAGAAAGTATATTTTAGGAAGCAGAAGCTACAGAGAATTACCCTTCTTCATTAGCTGTGAGCTAATGACCACATCTTCCCTGCTTGCAAAGGAGAGGTGACAGGACTGTAAAAAGCATGGAGGAAGATTTCTCTTTATCTGAACTGTTAATTACTGGCATAGAGCTCTCTGAAGGCCTGATAGCTCTCTGTCACCATGAAGCTGATCTACAAAGTCATGCCATGAGCCACCTCCCCTCGCCAGACAGGTAGAAATCCTATTCCATTAAAACGTCAAACATTTTCATCCCATATTAGAATGAAAACTAGACTTACAACATTTCTGAGATAAAAAGGCAGAACATTTCGGTCTGAACCTTTGCTTAAAATAATATCCAGGAAGGCAACAGATGGAGGTTTAAATCTTATTTCTTTCTCATTCAGAAAAGGTCTGAAATCCAGATGTCCCACACCTTGAGTGAGCCCCGAGACACACAAGCATACCAAGCTCCAGGCTTTGCAAGAAAACAATAAATCCTGGTGCAGCTGCTACTGTTGAGAGATCCAGGTTTCAGGGTGCCTTGCAGCAAGCATGGTCCCAAGACTGTAGGACACATTGCAGGACAGATACAGCCATCACCCTGCTTAGACTCTATGAAGCTGAAAAGCTTCAGACAAGACAGGTATTTTTTGGGTGGGAGAGACAGAGACTTTCCCCACTTTTTTATTTTTTTCCTTTCAAGAAAAAGATTTCACTAAAACAAAGCATAAACGGTTGACCGGTTCTAGCTGCCACAGAGAGCAGCCCTGCCTCTTGCTTGTAGTGGTAAGTCAGCCACAGGGTGTGTGGCTCTGAGTTCTCATGTTGGAACACCTGGGACACCAGGATGGAATTGCTGTTGCAAAGGGAACCTACAGCTCCAGCTTGTAGTCAGTAGCTCTTCCTCCTGATTCCTGATGACTTATCTTCTAGGATTTAGATGCACACAGTTCAAATACATGATGTGATGAAAAAGTAACTGCATCACCTCCCCACAGCCCTTCTCTGACGAGTACCTATAGGCTGGAGCCAATTCAGTGTAACTGATGAATCAACTAATCAGTGCTTTCTTTTACCAGCTTTGCTGTAAATTCTTCTTAGGGAGGAGCTTGCGGTTGCAACTGAACAGTTCAGTTAGTAAAGATGAGGAAGAAGTGGAAATGACATGTCACAACTGTCAACTAATGCTGTTCTGTTATGGGACTGGTTTTTGGTTGGGTTTGTTTTTTTTTTTTTCAGATTTGGCAGCCCACACTAATCGAAATGCTCTCTGAGCAGAGCATGGCAACATGCTGAGCAAGATCCATAGCAGAAACTCTGTACAGGTCTTCTGCATTAAGCTCTGCACACAGCAGAGAAAATGCATCACACGGAACTCCACCACTTGAAAAGCAGACATGGGAGAACCGAGGTCCATGCTGTGTCCAACAAAATATTTTCAGTAGCTGTGTTGCAGTCCTCTGCAAACCACTTTCCATAAGGAAATGCAGGTAGTGGGGATGTCCCAGGGCAGTGCCACGGGAACAGAGGGCAGCTGGAGGTGGAACCTCATTTTTTGAATGGAGCTAGTTGGTGGAGGCTTTGAGAAGCTACTCACTATTAGGCTTAGTTTCCTAACTATATGGTTCAAAATCTGGCTTTTGGGGACAACTTTTGTTCTTCCCTTTGATCTTCTTGATGAGGAAAAGCCATGAAGTGAGGAGGCTTCCAATCAGAACCATACAAGACCTGTTTCTCTCCCATCAGGCTGGAGCATACCCCTCAAGTTATCACTTCTTGAACAAGGCAGTTTCTGCAGCAATATTTGGTTTCTAGTCATCTGAATGTTCTAGAATCAGCAAAATCAAAGCATCCCAATATTATTCTGACATATTTATTTTATTGCAACATTCGATGTTCAGTTGGGGAAGGCTGAGGAGCTTGTTGGAACTTTAAAAAATAATTATCTCACCAGAAAAATGTTAAACTCTTGTACTATTCTCCCTTCTTTGCAAAATTCCAGGAAAATCTGCCTAACTTATAGAACTCTTCAATTTTAATTGAAATGGCTGAAATTTCTTCTTCCAGGTAGGCGTTTCCACATCCTGCAAAAAGATGTCTGAAACACATCAGCATGAAACTCCAGAGGAACTGTACTAAAGCTGGAGGCATCATATTTCAGATGATTATTTAACACATTTATTTAACGCATTTGACTTAGCTCTAGATAACTACTTAAAATTTAATTATAGTACATATATAAGACAGAAGCTCAAAAAAAATATTATCTGAGAAGTTAATTCCTGTTTCAGCTAGAGTACAAAGGTTTCTTTGGTGGTTAAGAGCTAACAAATCCAGTCTGTGTTTCCACGCACCCAAACCACTAGATCCCACCTGGAATTTTCAGAACTCATTATCTCTCTCCCCTGTTACAACACACATTTTCGTTGCTTTTACAGGCTTCATCTTGCTCATCTGTCTGCTTACTAAGAAAAACCACCAAAGCCACATTCCTACTAATACTATTCTTAGCTTTTTTTTCCCCTGTAAGAGTCACAGTTCATATGTTACCACAAAAGAGACTTACAGAAATTAATTGCCAAGCCAAGCTGTAGCTTGAACCAGGCTTGATAGTGTGAATAGATTAGACATTGTATAGTTACCTTTGTTTAGCCAGACTACATACCTCGAAGCCTAGTATCACATTAGCCAACAGACACCCAAAATGGGAGCTGATGGGGAGCGGTGACATACAAAGCTCATGATAAAACCATGTTAGAAGTGGTGAGGTAGCAAACATTCAGCCCATGTCAGACTGCAGCTAAAAATTAAATGCAGAAGAAACTCCTCCCCAGAGTGTAAACTTCTTCTTTTTTCTTCCGTTTCACACCACCATTCCTGTGAATGAGCCAAGACACCTATTGCTGTGAAAAGCAAAGCCATATCACATGATGCTAAGCATACCAAGTAAGAGAAATCTGAAGCCAGGTTATCTTCTCTTACAATTTCTCAGTGCAAAATGCTCTGAAATAAATTTGTGTTGTAGAGTCATAGAAGTATACAGCTCCACGGGATTTTAAAAGCTATGAACTTCTTACAACTGTCCCAAGGCAGAATCAGCTGCTCCAGTGTCATTACTGGGAGATGTTTCTCACAATTGTTCTTGAAAACTGGCATCCTGTTCCTACAGTTACCATCATTGCCATCAGAAAGTGTTTCCCATTTTCAAACCAGAAACTTCTCCACTGCTATTTGCAAACCACCATTCCTTTACTCCACAGCAGTGCTGCAGCACCAAAACATTTCTCTTGTCCCTCCTCGGTCTCCCATTCTTTTGGGCTGAAAAGCCTTTAGTCTTTCACCATTAGATGTTATTTGATACATCCCTGACGACTCCTACTGCTCTTTTGTGAACTTTTTCCAGTTAGTGCCCAGCTTCTCAGCTGTTGACACAGTTCTTGACCTGGCTTGTTCAGTCACAGGCTCAGCCATCCTCCCACAGCTCATACTGCTGTTCCTAATGGCACTTTGCCCCCCACCCCCCCACCCCGCTCCCTGCAACCAGAGGGTAACATTGCCTCATGTTCACCTGGTAACTAACTGCACCTCCCAGATACCTTTCTGCCAAACTCCTGCCTATTTAGCCCTTCCCTACCCGTGCCCATTCATCTCCTTGCTTCTGAGAAAGCAGAGCTTTGGACTTGTCTTTACTGAGTTACGCTATCCTTTTTCAGCCCATATTTTTACTTCATTGACATCCTTTAGAATTCAGATCCCTCCTGACATGTGCTCACAGCATTCTCACCTTGGTGTCATCTGCAAATTTAATAATCTGTCTCCATTTCATGAAGATGTTGAGTAGTGATGGACAAAAAACAACCTCTGCCAAATCTCTCACAGCAGTCTTCACTTTTGATTCATCAGTTTTCCAGCCTCCCTGTTGGCTAGGGCAGGTTTATTACTAATAACTTCACCTGCACTTCCCCTCTGATTATAAAACCCCTGCCCAGTCTTTTGTATCTACTTATGGTGAGTTAGAAATAAAGATATCACTAATGAAGGATGAGATTTTCTCAAGCACGAGCTATCACGCATAACTGGAGAGACCTGCAAAGACCTGTATCCAAGGAATTGCCAACCCAACTGAAGAACCCTCACATTAAACTGCATCAGTAGCCTCTGCTTTGACTTTTTTTCAGGGTTTAGCACATTTCATCTTTCATACTTTCAAGAAATCAAGCACTAACATACTCATGCAGTTCTTTCTTACAGCAAGGGACAGAGACAAAAACCAAGCAAGAGGAAAGTAAAAGGTCAATAAAACCCCCAATCACTGTAACCAAGTCTACAGATTAATCTTTAGGGAAAATAGAGCTACTGGCACTCTGTTGTTTGATATTTGCATTGTAAGAGGCACTTCTGGTTCAGCTTGGGCTTCTGCATTGTGCCAGGTGTTTAAGACCTGACTCTCTCACAACTGTTCCTCCCTAATTTGCATTACAACAGCTTCTTCACACAGTTTATTCCCTGAAGCATTAAACGCAATTAAAAGCATTAAAAAAGATCAATGTACATTTCTAGGGTAATATTCCAATATTTCTCCATTGGCTGTCTTATCTCTGGCTTTTCCTCATACTATTCTTTCTGTCTGTGTGAAACCTGGCAATAACATATTTAAGTGTCTTGAAGACCAATGCTTCTGCAAAGAACAATTGAAACTTTTTGTGAACATCCCCCTGAAGTGAAAACAATATGATAGCTACAGCTACAGACGTCTGACATTTCTATGTTTGGTGGTGGTGGTTTTTTTTAATAGCAGATTCTTTCGTGTCCCTTGGCCGAGGCTTCTGGTGCATAACAGGTCACAGTGCTGGCCAGGCTGGCTCCTGACTGCTGCACAGGTGCCCCAGGCAGCCAGTCCCCTGGCCACCAACCAACTCAGGCAACCTTGGCCCCTGCCTGTGGCATGGCCATGGGTGAATTTCCCCACTCCAAGGGCTGATTTACCCATCCTTATCGCTGGCACTGCAGCATTCACCCGTTTCCCACAGTCAAGACTGGGCCCAGGGGATGAGGGAGTCAGCCTGTCCTTCTCATTTACCACTGCACCACTGGTCTTTGCCCCACAGGTTTTATGATCTACTTTGAAGTAAGGCATGAAAGGGCACAAACAAATGGGGGAAGGACAAATGGAGATCAAAGGCAACCATGGCAATGAAGATAAGATCAAGTAACGATGCATATCTGCCCTTGCCCAATTAAATGGCTGCAAATCATCTTAAAAATCAGCTGACCTTCCAACAGGTTCAGGGTTAATTATGTTGTGTGTCGTTTGATTTTCCTACTTTTAATCAGATTTTTCTCTTTCCTCAGAGGTGTCCCAGCAGAAGCAATTCTGAGTGGAAACTACCTGTAAAAGGTCAAAGCTTTTGACCTAGTTAGCAAGGGCAGTCTGAAAACAGCATGGGGGAATTCGGGGGAGAAGTGGAAAAATGAGTCCTTTAGGGTGCCAGCTCATGGAAAGCAGAGAACAGTCACAGGGATCAGGTAAGGAGCTGGTGGTCTGAGATACTTGGGGTTACAAACCCAATCCCATTTTGCTAGGCAAGTAGCTCACACTTGTGCCAGGGCTTCACAGCTGCAAAAGGAGAGAGGAATTGTCTTGGGTTTTGGTGTGGGTTTTATTTTTCTATCAGAAACCAGAGAGACTAAAGAGTGATGTCTTTGAATATAGCTGTTGACAACACAGTACAAGATTAAAGGCAGGAACCTGAGGAAGAGAGCTAGCACCATGAATTTGTGAGTTCAGTACAGCACAGAGTCCAAAGGGCTAAGAAGAGCTCTAATAAATATGCTGGAGATAAGGAAAGCAAGGAATTTAGAAAAGCCATAAGGTGGCCCTGTCTGCTGTGACTCACCATTTAATAAAATTAAGACTCAACCTCTTCTGTAGTTTCATGTGGATAAGTCACAACCATCTAATATAGATTTGGCTCAGCAGATCTCTGCTATCATTTCTTGCTGTGAAATCATATTATTCCAAATGCTTGACTTCATTACTATGGCGGATAGATCACTGCTGTTACAGTTCCTTTTTATGTATGATATGCACACCATTGCTTCTCTGCTCTGTTTACTATCCTTTTTCATTGCCTCCATCAGGCACAGAGTAACAAGAAACCCTACCGGTGTAATTTACTCTGCTCAGTATGCTATTTTGCTAAAATATTTTTCTTTCATATGGCATCAAAAATAAAAAAATAAATATGAAAATATTGCCATGGTTGAAAAATTAAGCTAATTAGGTAATGTCAAATTGGCAGCCATTCAGCATCCTTCAATTACCCCCCTTGTACATATGCATTCTGGCATAGCCTTTAATTAACGTGATCATACCATCTTTTTTCCAGTGAAAACATGTCATTAAGTACCCAGGGTGAGTGAGGACCCAGTACAGAGCATTCTGCTTTCTCCTTAATGTTTAACAGGCTTGTTTTCTACAATCCTCAAAACCCTGCTCTGAACACAGACTAATTAATTTCTGCCTGTTTTTCTCCCATGCCACTACAGTACACAAGCACTTTAGAAACAACGTGTTAATTTTCATGGCACCCTGGTGAGATGGGCAAGGGGTAAGGAGGTGCAGGAGGTAATAATTTTCATTTTACAAGAAAAGAGTCAAAAATGTGATCTTCAATGGGGAGTAGATTCAAAGACAGACCCCCTGTTCCCATACCACCCCAAACTGGAGAAGCATGTATCACCCACTCCCAAGCTGGAGCACAGCACTGGGCTCCACAGGGATGGTGCATGCTTTGGTCAGTGGCAGAGCCACCAGGACAAGCCAGTGCAAATCTCAGGGCACGTGGCCCCACCAAGACACCCCACGGGATGCAGCGAGCTTAGGGAGTCCCAGGGGATGGCATGCACCAGGATTTATGTGCACAGGGTTTGTGCTCAAAAATGGCTGAAGTTTTCCAGCACAATCAGCTTGACCCAGAGATCTGGTGAGGAAGTGCTCAACTCAGGGTGTCACACTTTAGGTAAAGCTACAGTCACCAAAAACAGAATTTGACAAGCAGAAGCACCAGATCACCACAATAATAAGCTCTAATCCTCATAATGAGAAAGAAAGTAGCATGTCTGTCCATATCCAAAATTGAGATTGATTTTGACAGTCTGACAGCATAGTTTTAATTGCTTTTTATACCACAGTGCTTTTACATACCCATATAATCAATTAGCAGAGCTGCCAGCAGCTAAACACAGCCACATTCATACACCAGCTCAGGGAGATGGACCAGGGTGGTCTTGCCTGGTCTGGGCTGCAGATGGGCTGGCACTGCTGTGGCCATTGCCACCTCTGCCCAGGACCACCTCTTGCCCTTACCAAAGTCAGAGGTACAGCCACCAGGGTCACATTAACATACACATCCACATCCATAGGCACTGGAAAACCTTGTTACAAAGGTACAGGTCAGGGCTATATCCAGCACCATGGGCTTGCTGATGAAGAAATCAATCCGTAGGAGTTTGAAGGACTGCACTTTAATCTTGACAGGTGAGTGGAGCAATGTGGGTCCACGATGTCCAGCTGGTGGCAAAGTGTGGCTGTGAGGATGAAGGACCCTGGGCAGGACGCTCTTCCAGCCATTACATGTTTAAGCATCACAGCTTGCCACAATGAGACCCCTTTGGCACGATGTGATTATTAAACAGCAGTAACAGTCAGAAACCCCAGAGCACTAATTATTTTCTGAAGCACTGACATGAAATTTTTACCCAGCTACTGTGAACAGACATGACTTGGTCTGAAACACAATGCTTAAAATAAAAATTAAAAAAAAATTGATATATGGGAAGCCAACAGCTCAGGCACACAGTCAAGTGGTCACTGGAGTCAGCTATGCGTGGCAGATCTGTGCCATAGACCAAGTGCTGTGGGTAAAGCCCTCCTGGCTGAACCTGTGAGGCCTTGCGCTGAACCGCATTAAAACCCCAGCGCTGAGTGACATTAATTCACTTTTATGACACTCAGAAGCAGCACAGTGCTGCACGTCCAATGCCAGTCTTTGGTAGCCAAAGTTTGCAGGAAAGCCCCTGCAACAAACATATGTGCCCATCTCTCAGACACCTTCATGATCACCTTCTTTAACCGAGTGGCAAAGTCACCCTTCTTTTTGCAGCCCCTCACCAGGCAAAGAAGGTGCCTCGAAGACCTATTGTGCTTACTTTCAAAGAAAGAGGGGTCAGCATAGGCTTCAAACAGCAACTGCTCCTTTCTTCTTGAAGTGGCCCTGAAGCAAGGACACATCCTTCTCAAAGTCAACGGAAAACCAGATGGCCCCCAAAGTTAAAGATGTGCTTGTAGGGCTAGACTGAAAAATATGCTTAGATGATTTTGAGTCAGAGCCAGAAACAATTCCTCCAGTTCATCCCTTTTGCTTGAGACTCATCACAGCAGCAGGTAGACAGCGATTTTCATTAAATCGTTGGTCTCAGTGTGAGATTGAACACATCGTTAATTACAGCACTCTGACTAGCAACCCCACAGTATTTCCAAGGAGAATGCAAAACCCTAATCCCCACAGGACTGTACCAGCCCACAGCAAACACCCTTGGGAATAGCACACAGAACCCTGTGAGACACAGGTGAGACAAATTGTTCCACTTGACAGCAAACACCATATTTTAATCTTGCTCAAAAAACCAGCCAAATGAGAGACATTAATTTGAAGGAATTAATATACCTAATTAGATTCAAGTACCAGGGCAATCCATCTACAATTCTTATCCCAGTTTGCTAGCTAACAGGTGACTGCTTGTGCTGTAAACAAGCACAGAGTCCTACCGAGCAAAACCAAGCAATTTTCTGAATATTCTCATGGTAAGCAATCATTTTAAATCTAAGGACAAAATAGACACTCTCTTTAGAAAGATGTGTCTGCCTAACACCCCGAACACATGTGCTTTTTAAGCAGGCTCAAACAAAAGATTTTATATCTATTGATCAAGTGGCAGCAACAGGCTAAGTAAAACCTTCTACCTCTGTTTTTATGAGCTGAGAATAAAGAAAGTTACGTTTTGGAAGAAAGAGTAGTAAACCATGGCTACCAACATTCGAATGACAAAAATGTCTGAGTGAATTCCACATGTCAGCCATGTGTTATGCTTTAATAGTTCTGCTCTGAGTCACAAGCACAAAAACCTTGTTATGAAACGCACGCCAGCCCCTGTGTGTGCATGCACACACCAGTGTGAACCACTTAAAAAAGAAAAGTCGTATTTTTTGTTGCATTAGTAGCACTGGCGAAAAACAGTTAATCTGAGATGAGGTGGGAGAAAATTAGCAAAATTTGTCTATGCCAGGGACCAAGGGTATGATAATTTGTAGTTTTAACGTTCACAAAGGATGAATTAAACCTGAAGAGAAATTAAAACACCCACTTGACAAGCAAGTGTAATCCTTTCAAATCCTGAAAGTCCAATCACACCCTGTGTCTCGAATAATCACTAGCCTAAATCACCCACACCCCTGCCATGTGAAACTCACGGAAGTCCAAGTAACTTCTAGCCCAGATCTTTCAAACAGCAATATTTATATTGTGGTTTATTAGGTCTTTTTACTATTTTTTTCCTCTCACATAAAAAGAATAAATATCTGTGGCACCAATGTTTAGCAAGAGCTGTCACATGCCTCATCTTCTTTCTGGCAAAGACACATAAAGAAGAACGATTTACTGCTCTGTGCAGTTTCTGGCCATAAGCAGGCACCCTCACTGTGTGCGTTCGGTTCTCCTGGTGCTGGGTGGTGGGCTTGCAGGGGAGCTGGCAAGCGAGATGTTGCCTCTCTGCTGTGCTCTGGCTTGGCTGCCTGCTCAAAGCAGGAGCCTGCACACAAGGGGAATCTACTTTGTCTCATCAATTTTTCACTTATCCCTTCCTCCTGGAACCAGTGCTGCCTGTGCCACGCTCCCATATGCTGCAATCAACCTGCTTCTTCCCTCACTCCATCCAGGCGTCCCTCCCAGACACAGAGCCTGTCAGGAGCCTTGGGACCTGGACCAATCGGTCTCAGGGAACTCACACAGCAATGAAATCCATAAGGAGCTATGGACCTTTTGCAACCTCAAGAATTACACCCCTGAACACCCACACCAATTGCGTATCGCATGTTTTCTTGGCCTATTTCAAATGCCCATTTGTATCTGGACATGCACATGCCAAGTCTATGTACCCACACATCCACCTGTGTGTGCAAACCTGTGCCAGACAGGCCAGTGCATCAAGTGCACACACACAAGTTGCACAGCAACTACATGCCAGGAATGCACAGACAGACCCACATTTTAAGGAAAATTAGGCCTTTAAAGCTATGTTTAAATAAACCAGGTTTAGAGGATTTTAGTGACTCCATGAAAGGACAAATGGGAGAGCGGCAATGAATTGGCCCAAGCAGGATCACTTCAGAGAAGGTCACACTGGTGGGCTGGAGAGGGGAAGAAAGATGAGCAAACTTCAGCTGTGGGAACGACAGCGAGACGCTCCTCAGCAGTGGGGCTGGCTGAAGGCTGCCTGCTCCTTGGAGCCTCCCACCCGTACCCCTCAGCTGCTGGAGGATAGCCGTCAGATTAAAGAAACTGAAATTACACTGATGCTGTCTCTGCCCTGGTCATGGAAAGCAAGAGACGGTGCATGTTAAGTACCTGTGTGCTGACAGCGCATCAGAGGTTTCAGTTTGCCCCAGGGTGCCTGAAAAGAGGACAACCTATTGCTTGGGAGGTGGCAAGAGGTTTTTGTATTTCCTCCAAACCTCCCTCCACTGTAAAGCATGGACCTGGGGGCAGGGAAGGAGGGGTGTTAAACCACACTGGGAAAAAAAGAAAAAATTAACCCAACCAAACACATTTACGCTCCAGTCTTTGCAAATTAAGAATTGACACAGGAATTTGGACAGGTGCAGTGTCACCAGATCTGGCACTGGCAGTCCCCAGCCCTATATAGCTGACTTCTATTTATCTTACTGTGGTTTCTACTTAGCTGGGTCCTGCAGCCCTGAGGATTTCAGACTCCGAGTGGCTGAGAAGCAGCATCCAGCTCTCTGCTGTGGCAGGTGCAGGGAGGAACTGGCCACCGGTGCTGGGCACTTGCTCGGGAAGGAAACCTCTGCCCACCAGCTCCGTGTATGCCACATGCTCAGGGGGCAGGTACGGTTTGCCAGCCTCATCACAGCAGTGCTGCTTACCTCCCGTGAAAATGGAGAGCACCACCTTCTTGTGACAATGCCAGCACAACCCTAAAGAGCATGCAACGCTAGCAGCAAGCTCTTTTCAAGCATTACAAATATTGCATATACACCTAGCCCTAATTTTGACAACTCCTGGACAAACCCCCCAGATAAAACCCAGCTCTTTCTGAGCTGCTGCTGCTTCTAAGGGCTGCAGCGAGAGAAAATGCCCGAACGACAGGGGCAGGAGGTGCCTAGCTCTGCGGGCATGATCCAGTTGAAGGCCAGGTCATGCCGTGAAGTTTGCAGACGTGTCACAGAGCAACACCATTTGCATGGGGTTTTTGGGGAAATGGGGCTGATAGGGGTGAAGCAGAGAGGGTGCTGCAGTGGGGAAGTGGCCGCACAAGGACAGAAAAGCCACACGAGGGAGTCACCACAACTCAGCAAAGGCAGGAGGCTAGTCCGGTGGGCTGAGGTGTGCAGACCAGGGCTGTGGGCAAGGGCCGATGTCAAAGGGCCATGTCCCTGGCCATGTGCAGGGTGGCCTCCAGGGACATGGGACATTGGAGGCTTCCTTAGTCACGGCCAAATAAGTGTTCAGGAGAGGTGAGACTGGATGCACCCCCCACCTGCTGCCCCAGGGTGGGACAAAGCTGCTCTGCACACACCTGCATCCCCCTGCGAGCGAGTTTTGCCAGGAGCCTTTCGACAGCACAGCCTGGCAAAATGAGCATCGACCTCCAGGGGTTTCTGTTAGGGGTTTTATTTTGGGGTTTGGGATTTTTGTTTGTTTGTTTGGGGTTTTTTTTTGGTTGTGGGGTTTTTTTTTGTGTTTGGGTTGGTTTTTTTTTTTTGGTGGGTTTTTTTGTTTGTTTGTTTTACTGCGATTTTTCATAAAAGCCTACCCGCTTCAGAAATATTGTCATGGAAATAAAATAAAGTATGTGGTCACATACTGTTCTCTGGGGGCTGCTGCCAAAGCCGTGTTAGAATAGCTCCATCTCGTGGAAACCAGCAGCAGAAGCGGGGGCAAACAACGACGAGCCGGGAGAGAAACTGTAGGAAAATGTTGGCAACCTGCTCCTCGGCCTCATGTGCCAGCAGCGGCTTTAGTTCCCATCTGCAGGGGTTCTGCCAGTCCCGTCCCTCACGGAGTTTCACTCTGAGCTGCAGGTTTGCAAAAAAGATCACAAAAATCGTTGTGCAAAGCCAACAGAAATTGAATATTTTAACTGACTTTCAACATGTAACTGTAACATTTGGACAATTACTGTATGATCGCACTCGGAGCTCACAGGAAGGTTTGGGGCTGTGTGGTGGCTGCCACACAGAGCTCCACGTCTGACCATCTCCCAGAGAGACTCCTTCTCCCTCCATCACTCCCTTTCTCCATCAGTTAATTTACAGCTGCATTTGCACCTTGCTCAGTATTTCTTTCTTGTCTCTGTCATCTAGTTTCCCCTCCTTGTTTTGCAACTTGTTCCAGGAGTGTCTGTACCCCTGCATGTGTACTCATAAATTAGAGGGAACATCTGTACTGCAGAGCTCAAATATGTTCCTGTCTTTGGAAAAGTTTCCAGTTAAGATAAGCAACCCTTTCAATCATGAATATGGAGCAAGTACACAGCACTAAAACCACGAGATTACATTTTAAAATAATAGTTACTCCCTCTTTCCTAATGTAGTGTTGGATTTATTCTCCTGTTTACCCAAACTCTGAATTTTACCCTTTGAAAACAGAGTTTATCATACAAATCAATTTAATTCATGTCCTGGGCAAAAAGAAGTGGATTTCAGCATTAAGGACATGCCCTTTTGGTTTTGCACTGTTACTGCTACTTAGAATCACCTAAGAAAACACAAAATATTTCAGGCTTTAGAGGTCTGACAAAGATCCCACAAACGGCACAAGACATCAACAGCCACCAGCATAGATCACTGAACACAGATGCAACAATCTCCTCAGGTGGAACTGCACTCACCTGCAAGGTGCACAGGTGATGAGAAGACGAATCACTCCTTGGGCCTCAGGGGAGCTCTGCAATTGCCTTGCCGTGCTCAGGGTACTGCAGGCTGCCCTAGCCAACAGTGCCCGCTCAGCATATGGGCACGAGAGCTGGGCTTCACTCTAGGAGACACTCTGTGCAGGAAGGCACAGCAGCAATCCCATACTGCTGGCCGTGATGAGATCTGGGCTGATGGCAGTCTAGAAATGGGACCTCAAAAAGAAAGGCCACGAAAAGGGCTGTTAACGGAAAATCTAGGCACAGTCATGGTTGCAGGGAGGCTCCCCAGTATAACTGGCCAGAGATACCTACTCTGGCAGTAGGTAACCCATAAAATCTGTTACAAACTCCAGCTCCTTCCCCTTTCCTCTGTCCTATTCTCTCTGGGCAAGAATCTTCCCAAGCGTCGGCTCACTCCGCAATGCTGGGCACAACCCCTCTGCACCAGACAGCACAGGATTTGGTCCAGTAGCAAAGTAAATGATGCTGCTTGTGCTGCTTAGGCAGATGAAAAAACAAGTGGTAAAACTAAATAAAAGGATAAAATGGGAGGTGAATTTTGGAAATCCTGCCTGGATCACAAGAATGTCACTTTCTCCCATTGTTCACCCCACCATCCTCCTCCAAAGAGTTATTTTCACTCATGTAAAGAAAGGCCACTTACACACTACTATAGCCCCACTAGCCTGTGTCATTTAATCAGGTCAGGCAAACCCTGGCCAGGGCAGGCTTACTGTTCACAAACAGCAGCATATTCAAAGATAGAATTATTTCTGTCACACCAGCACAACTTCAGAAACTGCCTTTTTGTTTATAAAAATATAGGGCCAGTGCCCAGACCCTTGTGTTTCTTTAAGACTCACTCTTCTGTAACGTAAGGAAAATATACATCCCACGGTGCACTGCAGACTGACAGAGACATGTGGCTCTGCCCCCCTGCAGTGCAGCTCTGATCAGCATGGCAGTGTGAAAAATGTTCATGCACCGGCTGAGAACACTGCTTTAAACATGGTTTTGTCTCCACAAGGTGGTGATGATGGCCCCAGCCAACAGCCACCAGAGCCAAATGAGCAGTGGAGGCGATGGGGGCTGCAATGCTAACAGCCTGTGGATGCTGCAGAGGATGTCAGGTGGAGGAAAGGGTCAATGGTTCTGAACAGTCAACAGCAAAATAAGCAACAAGTTCCACTAAAGCAAGGAAACTATAGCTACGTCAAGATGAAAAAGCCTACAACTGATGGAAAGCGTGATTTAGGCAACGTGCCCCAGTGTGAGAGGAAGCATTGACTACCAGCCAACACCACCCCGGCGAGGCTTCATCATTGCCAGCGGGAGGATGGAGCCCAGCCACCACAACGAGCTGTGAGACATGCTGCTGCTATGTCCCTTTTGGGTGACAGAGATTAGCCATCGCAGGCCTTCCTCGCTACCGACCAAGCAGTGGGGTGGCTGTTAGCTGCTCCCAGCTGCCCCACGAGAGCATAGACTGCCGGGGTGTGGCCTCTCATGCATTGCAATACTTTTTTTTAAAGTTATTGCAAAAAGTGAGAGAAGACTATTTCTTGTTTATGGCTTTACTATGAAAGCAGTTGATATTTTGGAGGGATGCCAATATGGAAAGCATTAACACCAAGCCAAGCCACAGTATGAAGCCCTGATGTGCTTTCTCTGGTGGCAATGCAACCTTGCCAAAGACTGAGCTGCTGAGTGAAATACTTTCAAAAGACAGATCACTGACCTGCAGACAGTTACTGTGGCAATACCGCAGGGCATTTGTCCAGCTGTCTTTCAGGGGGCTGATGAGTGAACCAGCCTGTCTTTGACCTGGCTCTGACAAACTCATCAAGTCTAAACATTTGGCAAATTCTTCTTGCACATACCTTTGCAAATGGGGACTTAGGTGTTTGTTATATCAAAAAACAACTACATGAAAGCAGATGTCAGAGCAGGCGGGATTTCTGGAGTGAGTATCTGATGGAAGAAGTGACCTGCAGCTCCAGGTCTTTGGTATCTGCCAAGGCCGGTGGGCAGAGGCAGCACGGCCCCAACGAGGACCACCGTGGGATCACCCTGTGTGTGCAGCACCACTTACCTCATTTCCACATCATTAGTCTGGCTGAGTGGTAAGAATTTTCCCTGTCAAAATTAACTGATAGATACAGATCATTACCAGCACCCAACCACAGCCTGGGCTCCCAGCAGCCACACTGAGAGTGAAACCCTGAATTTCAGCAGCGAGGTTGGTTTGTTCTCCCATCAGCAAACCAGGTTGGTCAAGGATTCACACTCAGCAAAAAAGGCGAGATCACTGTGAGGATACAGACTTCAGTGCCATGTATCTGAAGCATGCTGAGGACAAAGGAACAAATGTTACCCTGCGTGCAAAATATATGTAGGGCACTAACATACTGCTGATGGGAGCAGCCCACGTTTTACCTTTTTACCTCACATGTATGCTCTTCAGGCAAAGACCATCAGTGCAAAATGAGCAAATAAGTTGTTAATATGCATGGAGGAGAAAGAGGGAAGAAACCTGAGAAGTAAATCAAAGCGGTCAAAACTGTGCAGAGACACCATTTCAGGTTCCTAAGACATCTGGCTGATCACAGCTGCTGGTTTTTTCCCCTTGCCATGGCAGTTTTGGCAGCTTCTCTCACTATTCTCACCCACCCTGACCCGGGGGTGCAGCCTGCTGCTGTACTTCAGCATTCTCCAAGCACCCAGGTAGAGGAGGAGAGGTGGCCCCCACTTGCCCAGCCCAGCCTCACTGGTGGCCAGCCTGCACCAAAGGGTCATGGAAACCCTCTCTAAGCTGGGATGTGGTTTGGGACACTTCCAGCCCACTTTGGATACAGCTGTGGTGCCTGGGTCACAGGTGCTCCTCACCAGTGTTTCTTACTTGCAAGTAGGAGGCAAGGTTTCTCTCCTTTCTTCCTGGAGCTCTACAGATGGTGGTTAATGTCACTTAGCAACAGGACTTCCTTTTAAGATGCTCTTTTGTCACTTCATAGCCTCTGTGCCAAAAGTCCCTTAAATAGAACTGAACTCTCACCGGCTCGCTCTGTTTGGCTTTTTGTCTTTATCTCTGCCCCGTTTCCTCCCATTACAAAACTGATACCTGTGCCCAGCCGAAGTAAACCAAATCCAGCAAAAATGCGACTCCCAGCAATCAGTTCAGCCTCTCCATGCAAGGGCTGGGAATATCCTTTTTCTCAAAGCTGTGCCAAGCTACACCCAACAGAGACCAGCTGAGGAAAGGAGAAGCTCAAGGAGGGTTTAAATTCTGATTTTTTGCTTGCTACTCATGTCAGACTTACAGATGCAACTATATTTCTCTCTTGTCAGTCTAAAATCCAGTGTGCAAAATTTGCACAGCTCAGTTTGTCAGATTGTATTGTTTGGAAAGAGGAAGAACAGCTCGTTACTAATCATCGAAATCTGCATTTTATCTTGGCTTTATAGTAGTGATACAAGCCACGGGGAGTGAGAATACTAGGTATTTTTCTTGCTTAGCAGGGAACAATGTCTGCGTTTTTGAGACAGGTGAAAGTCTTACAGCTGTTTCACAGAGTAACAGGGGGCCTCCAGCACTGAGATCCCCAAAATATCTTCTGGATTTTTGAAAAATCAGAAGCTACTCAAGGAAGTTAGCACAATAGTAGCTGTACAGAAACAGTATCTGCAGGGAGACTGTAGGAGACATTCCCCTTTGCAGGTGAAACATGGATGTACACGACGTTAGTAACCAGTTGCTAATTCCTGTCAGCAATTTCCTTCCTGCATGGTGCCTTTGTCCTGACTATTTTCTGTTTGCCTTTGGTAGGACGTCACACAGCCTCACATGCCCCAGCTGTGGGCAATCTGGCTTCCTGGCTGGGGCCAGGAAGCCCGGTGTCCCCCTGGCCTCAGCAAGCTGTGGTCATCGGCTGAAAGTTTGTTCATCCTGCCTGCTAAAAAAAATAGCACTGGTGCCTCCCCTGGCCCAAGGCCAGGGGTTCCAGGACTTGGCACAGTGGCAGTGCCCTGCTGAGTGCCTTCACTATCCATCATTTTGAAAGCCGCCTCAAATATATGAGAACAAGCCATCCGTGTATTTGTTTGGGATATTTCTATACACGGTGCTCACAGCATGGCCCTGGTCACACTGTCTTTTTCAAGGGGCATGTAGATCACTGCCCGTGCAGGTTTTTTGCTCAAGTCATGGAAATTTAGGATTGAAGCTGTGGTGTGCTTTCAGCATTAACCTTAATGATCAATGCCAGAGGACAGAAGCTGGTGCTTCAGTCCACCAAGGAGCAGCAGCAAAGGAGAGGGAAAGGAATTCCCGGGCAGAGGAGATGCTGCAGCCTGGAGCCTCGCTGCCCAAAATGTGCACCAGGCAGACTGGCATCCAGCTGCGGAGGGCAGTGCAGGTGCAACCCTGCTGCTCATCCCCCTTGTGTCCCCACCACTCTTGATGGCAGGTGAAGGCACATTGCTCATGTGCATGGAGAGTGTGCGCTTCAAAGCACATCTGGCTGCTGTCTCCTGCCCTCTTTTAGGATTTCAGAAAAATCAGTTGCTGCAGCAATTGAAGCAGAGGGGTTTCCCATGAAGTCTAGTAAAGACTGACATTTTTTAAGGCAGCTTTTTCTCCTGCAGGTGATGATTTATGCTCTTGCTGCATCATCTTGTTTTAAGCTTTTCTGCAGAAGGCAGCCTGAGCCTGCAGCACCTGCTATGTTGGCAGCAGAGCCCACACAGATTTTCCTGCTGGAAAATGGAGGTTTGTTGCAGAACAGGTGGTCCCAAACCAGCCCCCAACCTCCAGTGCCATGTCTCCTCTCAGGGCACCACACGGCTGCAGCAGCAGACGGAATCCCACTGCCTCAAGGCAAACCCCCAGTCTGGGTTCTCAACATCCAGCATTTAAAGCAACAATCTGGATCCCTCTCTCTTCTTTGTGGTACCAAAAAACCCCCGATAAACAAGGAAAATCTTGAAATCTGTACTTCAATGAGATGATTGAAAATCATTTTAGTCCTTTGATCCTCTATAGACTGGTACTTTGGAAGCCCTGCTGTGTTACGTTGTCAATCCCTTCTTCAGAGCTACAGAAGACGCAGAGATTGATATGATTCATCTCTGAAGAGAGAATTAACATCTCATCGGAATTCTGAGGGTGCTCAAGTCTGTTTAATACATATACACAACTCACTGCACTTTTTTCTTTTTCTTAACGTCTCAGATTGATTCCGTTACAGTCATTACACATTTTTTCTGAGGCAGTCCTGGAAGAGGAGCATTTTCTCAGGTTTGCCCTATCTGCAGCACCCCCAAGGGCCAAGCTTGTTGGAGGCACTGTGCTTGGTGCTCTGACCAGGAGCCTTTCCTGACGTGGGGGCTGGGCCAGGCCAGGCACAGGGCCAGCCAGGCGGATTCGACACCAGACAGGATTTCCCCTCAAGTTGACCAGCCATCCTCCTGGCCTGGGTGGAGAGACTCCTGTGGGACCAAAAATCCCACTCGGAAACAGGATCCACCTTTCTGTGGCAGAGGTGGGAACTGGCATCCCAAAACTTCAGCACTGTCAAGAGCCCACATGATGCCCACATCTGTGCCACTTGGCTGGGCTGAGGATCACTTCACCATCATGGTCCCTGCTAGGACCAACACCATGTCGTTGCTGGTTTTAGATGGGGGAAGGGCCACCACCCACATGCACAGTGCCATGGGTGACTCACTGCATTTTGGGGGAGGTCTGTAAACTGTTCCTTCTATCTAGCTTAGAAATCAGTTTAAAATGGAGAACTCTGGGGCATGTACAGTCCTCTCTGGGGGATTTTTTGATTGCAGGGCAGAGCAACTTGTTTGTGGGGTGGCACAGCGCTGGAGGGGCAGTGCAAAAGGAGCAACGTGCTCAGCCCCCTGCAGTGTTCAGCATCTCAGGAGCTCTCAGTGAAAAGCACCGTTGCATTAAAGCAAATTATTACCACTGGTGTTTGCATGCTTTTAAATTTCCCATCATCAGAGTAGGAAGAGTTTCAACCAAGCAGAGAAAGTAAAATTATCAGGAGAAATTATTAGCAGAAAAACAGTTCATGAGGGAACTTCCTCAGCAATGCCTGTGGTCTGATAGCACCCCTGAGCACAGTGATGAGGAAAGGAACAGCAAACACCAGCACGCAGAACAGAGACAATCCCTGTTTAAGGTGGGAGGTGAACCAGCCTGCAACAGCCCTTGCTGCTGCAGTTACAGAGGGGCTGCCACCTGCCCGGACCCACAGCAGGTGCCCAGAGCAAAGCCCCCTGCCAGCACCGAAACAGTCTCCTGCTAACTACTGCCATAAATTCTCACCCCTCCCCATTTTGCTTTACAAGCACAAAGAGCTAAATTAATCAGATAGGCACACATAATGAATAATTCAGATACCTCTAATCATTAGTAATTTTTACTAAGCTCAGCAATTGCTTGTGCACATAGACAAGAAGAGAAACTTCAGTCACCCAATACAAATGATTCATAATGAATTCTTCATAACCCAAAATTGAGGCAGTCCCTGGAATTAATTATTTGCTTCACAAAGCCTCTTGTTTCTGCCAAAAACTTCCCCCCCCCCAAAAAAAAAACCCACAAAACCCCCACCAAACCACCAACCCAAACTCTAGAGTTTTCTACTTCATTACATCGCATATAAATTCCACGACACATAATATGCTTCACTATACTGCAGGAAAAGGCAGGATTCATTTTGGCTGATATACCCTCCTGATTTGGAGGACTTTCACTGCAGAACAACACATTCATCTTAAATCGGAGGTTTCTGGTACGGGTGATTTGAGGAAGCATTTGTGCCACCAGGGCTCATAGCCTGCCAGAAACAAGACACGGTGCAAGTGAGAGATCAAGCTGCTTCGTGCCGGGAGAGCACAGTGGGGATGATGGGGACACACCAAGCTTTAGCCTTTGAGCATTAGCATGCAAAATGGCAAATAAACAAGGAGTAAACATCCCAAACAAATTCCTCTGAACTTTTTGCTACCAACTGCAGGGTGAGCAGGATTTCCAGCAAACACAGGGCTGGCTGGGAAGGAGGCAGAGCTGTCAGTGGGATGTGGAGTGAGCTTTTCAGCTTGTCATTCAGATGAGTTATTTTCTTTTGTATTTTATAAATTAAGGAGGAGGTAAAAAATCACATTGGCACAGAAGCATCCTAGCAGCAGGCAAATACAGCACCATGCCACTGGTGCCATGGCTCCTCTGTGCCCTCCAGCCCCAACAGCCCACTCAAGAGGTTTAGGTAAAGACACAAAAGTGGAGTGAGCTCTGCACTGGATGTTAAATGTTGCCCCTGCCACATTGACTGTTGTCCCTTCCCCAGCTGCTGGCAGGTATGAGCACAGCGTGGCTCAGGTGAAACCTAACAGACACATCAACTTCAGCTACCAGTGCAGCCGTAGCCTTCATACACTATTTCAGAGCCAAAGCCACTGATTTTGTGTGTGTCCTTGGCACTGGGAAAGTCTAGATGTCTCCATCTTCCTGGGTGTTGAGCTTGATGCTTTCCAGATAGCATCTCGATAGCTAGAAGCTTCACTGATCAAGCCACCAGGGTGATTGGCTCCACCGTGCTGGTGCGCATTTGCTGAGCCCTGTACATTTCCATCATGCCTTTCTGTACTAGGTGGTGAAGAAAGAGAGCCACTTAAACCTGCTGAAAACAAAGTTGTCAAGCTGATAACTCAGCCATTTAAGAAAGGGGGAAAAAATGCAGGTTGAGCTTTCTGGCTACAGCTTGCACTCAGCACTGTCCTGGGCCACCAGGACCAGAGACCCCTGTCCTTCTGGGGCATGCGATCTACTCCTGCCTGCAGCTACCACGCATGTGCCCATATTAGAGATGGTTAGAAATGCTGTCCTCCTCCAGAAAACTGATCATTATCTGTAATCTAAATACAAGAGGAAAAGAGTTGATTTTCGGATCCAGCTATTGCCTTTCAGCTTTACTGTTTCAACAGAGAAGCACGTTTCAGCATTGCAATCCCTTTTGCAGAAATGCAGGCACAGATCTTTTGCCTATGTTTGAATCGTTTTACAAGTTCTTGTGACTTTCATAAGTGACGTGTTCAACCTTGTTCAACTCAAACTTCCCATTGCATTAAATTCCCATCCAGTGGGACGCTGCAGTCTCATCTGCCTTTTTCTTGCTCTGCCTCATGTTTCACACTGAACTGGCCTGTACTTTGTGGAGACATTTCACTCTACACAAGCATAAAGACCAAATTCACTCAGTTTCCATTTTTTAAAAAATCTGTTCTGCCCCAGAAAAATATCAGTGCACAGTAATTTGACTATATTTAAAGCACAGAAGTTCCTTTTTCACTCTGAAACTACTATTTTGTTCCCACTGAGCCCAGGAGGTTCAGCACACATTTCCTTATAACCTGCTTCCTAGCCAGCTTGCCCAGTTTGTCTGACCTTGGCTGCTCACTCTTTCGTTAAGGGAAGATAGCACAAGAACATCCATTTTAGCAACCTGCATCTCTCTGTAACGGCCTGTGATTTATATCTTTTGATTTTCACCGTGCTTGCCTGCGTTCACTGCAAAGCATCCAGTGCCGCAGAGACAACGTGCATGGCAATGAGTGACGGACACTGGTTCCCCTTGAGATGCAGGAGCTGTGTATGGTCTCTGCTGAATACTTGCCTGCTGGCGTCTGACTGTTTACAGTCTTCAGTGGGTTTCTTTCAGGGGATCTGAAGGCCTTTATCAGAGAAATAAGGCAGGTGTCTTGAGATATGCTCAGGGACATCAGTCACTGTCCCTTCTCTTCTCACACCTGCACATCTGTGTGCCCTCACACTCTCTCCTACTGCTGCTGGGGCTTTTGGGAGCCCATCAAACCAACACCATGCTTCACTTCCCAGAGAGCCTGATGGACGGTAAGGTTTTGTGGGGGTGTTTAGCAGATATCAGAGCTAGGCAGAGGACAGACAGAAGGATTTTTCCTCTTGTGCTGCACTCTCCATACAGGAATTTGTACACAGTGGTGGGGTGATGGTGTCTCTATTGGACATCTGTTTGATACCATATGAGAACAGTGAGAAAGTACCAGGGTTTTTCCAGGGGCAGGAGAAAAGGCTGACTGGTAAAATTTTTCCTTTCTAAGTGGGACACAAGGAAAAAAAAAAAAGGTAAGGATTTTGATTCAGTGAAGAAGCACTGTGGAAAGATAGCTCTATGCAGCTCACATTTGGGGCGAATAGCAAATTCCTCACTGAATTAAGCATACAAATCCCTGAGCACTCAGACTTGCACAGCGGGACCTCCCAGGGGACGGTCGCTGCTTGGCTCCCTGTGACAGCCATTCTGCGCCCCACAGCACACAGATTGCTCGCTTACTCATGGATTTGAACAGTAGAACACAGGCACTGTTCTCATTTTTAGTGACAGCTAAAATACTTTTTATCTGTCTATACCGCATGCCTCGGCAGTCAGCTCCATGGGCTCTTCTTTACTTATCAGTATCGAAAGCATCTGCTTTTCTGAGTTTGTTTTTTGCCATTTCTATAGTTACCAGCACCGTATTATTTTCGTAGCTCTAGGCTGGGCCCAAGTCCCCATGCTATTGCTAGGTGTTGTAACGGTGGGCAAAGGGCTGGCTTTCCGCCCCCTAGGTCGTGCCAAGTGCCCACACATCAGAGGCTCAGCCATGGGCAAGGCTGGTTTGTCCCTCGCTGCCGGTGCTGTCCCTTGCACCGAGCTCTGGCCAGGACTCGGCACGCCGGGAGCACCGGACAGCAGAGGAGCCACACTGCCCACCCTCATGGGCATGTTGTTGTGACTGTCCCCTTCCACTTCCCCCCAGCTCTGCTGTGCCCTGGCAGGCGCCCCTCTGCCCCTGCCCAAGCTGCACTGCCTGCAGCAGTGTGGGGCCACAGCACCTCCCCACGCTCCCCAGCACCCTCTGGTCACAGCATCTGTGCTTAACGGAAAGGAAGGAAGTGTTCGCTTTACCCAGCCTGTGGCCTGCGACAATTGCTGCTCTTCTTCCCTCTCCAGCGAGGACACTGAGTGCTGTCACTGCCGCCTGCCTCTCCTAAGCCACAAACGGGTGGAGACAAGGTTCAGTCTCAAACACTCACAGACCCATGTGAGTGGACAGACTTAACCTTGTGCGCTGTCCCCCAGTGTCCCCACCATGTCCACCTCAACAAAACCCCGCTGGGCCACGTGCCCCTGCCCCACAGGGCACCCACCTGCACTGTCCCCCTGTTTGTCACAGACTCCAGGCTCCAGTGCGTTTCTCTCTGGACAACCCACTCCACTGCCTGTGCTTGCTCTCTTCTGGCTAATAGAATAGCTTTGAACCTAATTAAAATAATAAACCTAATTAAAATGGCCATATTGGCCAACCGTGCAACACGTGTGCTGACTTCCCCACAAGCAGAACGCTTCCGAGCTTCCTGGCAGGATATTGCCAAAGCGGCAGCTCCCACGCGGCCCCAGGGACCCACCGCTCCGGGCGGGCTGCGTGAGGAGGGGGCCGACGCGGCGCTGGCTGTGCCTGGGCTCCCCACCGCACCTCGGTAGCTGGGACAAGTACAATGCTCCGAGCATATATATCCACTGCCTTGAGCAGCATGGCAGGCTGTTTCAGCGCAGCACCCCTGCGTGCCACAGTCCCAGGCTCTGGCTGACTTTCACGCAATCACCAGGCAAAGGCAGGTCAGGCACACAGAATCTCCCTCGTATCCACAGAGTAGACACTTCTCTATATAACAGACCAATTTATTTCCAGTTAAAATGGAAAACCTTCATAGAAATTTTGAAGACTCAGCACATCAGCTATGATTTTTGTCTAGCCTGTGCTAAACCTTCTCGCCATCCTCTCCCTGCAGTGTGTAACTGCAGTCCAGATCCAATTAATTTGGACACGTTCCTTCTAGAAATATTCCCAGACCTGCTCTTTCGTAACTCCCCTCTGCAAGGTTTTCTTAAGACTTTCCTTAGAATAAGCTTTGTTAGAAGACTCATGAAATTCAGAATTTAAAACTATCTTGTAGGAATGCTTTTTTAGGGATTAATAATTCATCCAGAAGAGTAAACAATCCTCATATGTGCTACCTTTGATAAGAAAATGCTACAGATGAAACACACTTCAAATTAGTACAAGAAAGATTCAAGGCATTAATTTTTAAAACACTCCACAAAACCTCAGGGCTGTTCATTGCAAGCCTGAGCTGAGGCTTCCTAGGGTTCTGGCTGCTGTGTTTTTAAATAATTCAAGATTCTGTTTGGTGGGGTTTTTTTGTTTGTTCGAAGTGCCATAGTTACCTATTTATATTTGCGGTACATACCTCTTGCAGTTTCACTATGTATTTTCCACAGATTACAGTAAATAAACGCTATATCTGTGAAGGTTTAGGACTGAGGGAGATTCCTGAAAAACTACCTGTCACAACAGAAAACCTTGACTTCAGCTTCAACGTACTCTCTTCCCTCCAGAATTCAACCTTCTCTGAGCTCAAGTTTCTTATCTACTTGGACTTAATAAGGTACAGGAGCATCCTCACTTCTGCACATCACATTAGCAAAACCCTCTGCCCTTGCCAGAGCCAGAGCCGCCTGGAGCACACCACAGCAGCATCTCCCCTGTCTTCACAGGAAAACTACCAGTAGCGCTTGCAGACAGCTGGTGAAATATTTCGCTAAGCAGAGGCTGATCTGCTTGGGCAATGTCTAGGCTTCTCCTCTGATGACAATCAATTGCAGGACAGTGGGTGAAGCATGCATTTTCCAGATATTACTGCTGCTAAGACAGTAGTGACAGCAAAGTCACTATAGCACTTTTAAAATTAAGTTTTCTCTATTTTTCCCTAAACCTCAGAAAAAGACAGGTCTGGGCCTTGGAAATGCCCAGTTTTTTTCTATAGGAAAAGAGACTTTCATTTTATTAAGCTGGACACTAAAAACTTTAAGTCTCTCTGACTTCCATAAATGCCTCTTCACACACATCATTTCAGGGCAGCTTTTTCTTCTTACCAGGATCCTGTATTTAAATGTGAACTTACAAGTACAAGGCAAGCGTTGCTGGAAAAGGCATACATTTTTATCCTGGTGAAGGCAACTTAACATGATTTTTTACAGATATGAAGTGTAGTTTGAGTTATCACATATACCAGGAGAGTTTTGTGAGGCAGGCCACTGATGTTGCTTTCTGTTGCTTTCTCAAGGTGTCAAATCATCCGGGTGATGACAGTACCTTTCACAGCAACAGGCAGCTGCAGACAATTGTGCTGTCTGGAAACCTGTTCATGCTCCTCTCTGACACAGCGTTTGCTGGCCTATGGTCCCCGAAGCAGCTTGTCAATGCAGATGGGAATAACCAGTATGTCCTTTGTTCCAATAACAAATCTGGACAGCTTGGATACCCTCATCTTGGGCAGCAACCACATCTTTTCGCTGCAGCTTCCTCCCAACTGTCCCACTCAAAACCTCAAATATCTTGACTTTCAAATGAGTAACATAAAGGCAATCACAGCAGCAGATGTTCACATCCTGCAGAAGACCAGCAATGTAACTCTCATCTTTAAAGGCAACAACATTACATACATTGAACCTGGAGCTTTCCAGTTCCATTTCTACAGTTTGGACTTTGGGGGCTGTGCTGACATCCCTGGGGTCCTGGTGGCAACACAGAACTCCACAGCCCAGATCCTCTGGCTAGGAGCACTTTAGGGTGTGGAAAAGGAGCCCTACATAAGCCCAATGTTTTACATGGTCTATGTAAAATGTCTGTCAGGGATCTCTATCTGCAGCTCGGCACTTCAGAAACCTAAACGCTGACACGATTCAGTGCTTGACCAGGCTTCAAAAGCTGGACCCAGCTCAGCGCACTGCCCACCAGCATCAGCAGCATGACCTTGCTAGTGGAGTTAGCTCTCAATGTGAACTCCTTTGAGCACCTCTGCAACATCAGCTCTGCTGCCTGCCCCTCCCTCACGCACCTCCACGGGGAACTTGCAGGTCCTGCAGCTGGGCTCTGGCTGTTTGGAGAATCTGGCAAAGCTTCAACATCTCAATTTAAGTAAGAGTCACACTGAAAGCTTTGAGTGCTGTGACAAAGCCTTCAGTGGTTTAAGTAGTCTTCAGTACCTGAATCTGAGCCACAACATAAAGCTTCACCTCCAAGACATAGTCATTAGGGATGGTGCTAACCTGGAGCTGTTGGACCTAGCATTACACCTCTTCGCATCGACATTTTAGAGGGTCCTTTCTGAAATCTGCATCTCTTGCAAGTGCTGAATCTTTCCTCCTCCCATATTAACAATAGTGTTCAGCACCCCTTTCCAGGTCTGGAAAAGCTCATGCTCTTGGACCTTAGTCAAAATAACTTTGAATTGGGGATCATGCCAAAGGACAAACTGTTCCAACAGCTATCCAATTAAGAGGTGCTAGTTTTATCATCCTGTGAACTGACAGCAATAAGTGACCAAGCATTTCACAGCCTCAAGAAGTTACAGCACATTGATCTGAGTCACAACAGAATTACTGCACTCAGCACAGAAGCATTTTCAAACCTCAAGAGCATCTACCTCAATTTTGCCCACAACAGGATCTGTATTGTACCACATGACAAGCTAGTGTCTCTTGCTGGCCATTGCATAATCAATTTAAGTTACAATCCTCTGGACTGCACCTGCTCCAATATTGGTTCAATTACCTGGTACAAGCAGAGTCTGGATAAAATTGAAAACCCTGAAGGAACAAGATGCTCTGAGCCCAAAATTGCTAGCTGGGGCTCAGCTGGCCACAGTCTTGCCCTCCTGTGAGATCAACACAGCAAGAATCATTGTAGTTGTCCTGGCTATGTTATCCTGTGGTGCCATCTTCATTTGGGGTGCTCACTATTTCAAGCAAAATTACCAGTGAATACAAGTTTATGATGGAGATACAGAAGAGTTTTACAGCAATTCATTGTATTAAGATGAAAGACAACTTACTGTTTGTGTTTGTGACCTGTACTCTCTTAACTTCTGTAATAACCTTTCCATTTGTATTGTAACTTTTAGAAAAATTATGAAAAAATTGTACTTGAGAACTGGAAAAACAAACTATGACTTGAGCCTTGAACATGAGTAACTTCTCTTATAGAGAAATCCCAGTTCAACTCAGTGTTTGCCCTGGCGTCCCAGCTACTACTGCCAAGGCTCTTGTAAAGGGATGATCCAAGGGCCATAATGGAAACCTTGTTGTCTTTAAAAAAAGAAAACCAAACCACCACAACTCCCAACCAAAAAAACCAACCCAACCAAACGCCCAGCCTCTACCAAATGCCCTTGAAAACCAATGCTGTTTAAGAGCTGGCAGTATGTACCCTGTTCCACTAAAAAGAAAAAAAAAAAAAACTTACTGTGAAAAGCAGACACAACTTTCATAGTCACGTAAGACCCATACCCGCAGGACTGACAGAATCAGCCTGTATTATGTCTCCAATATCTTTAAAATGTTTTTGATCCTTTGAAAGTTCCTGGTCGTTGAACCTCTGCCTGGCCATCTCTCACCCTGGGGCAGGTCCTACTCCTGTACTATTTACTAGACTCCACAGTAAGCAGGGACTAGCAACAGTTTCATATTCAATCATAAAACTTGTGGATTTGCTCAAGAATCTGCAGGTGCTTGGCATTACATTTGCTTGCACAGGGCAAGAAACCTCAGCAACAACAGCTGTCAGTCTTCCTGTGGCAGCCTGGAGTGGACTGTTACCTCCAGCAGCAGCCCAGGAGAGAGAACTAGAGACTGCAAAGGGGGCAGTGCAGTGAGGAGTGGCAACCAGATCCCATGGGTGCTCCTGACGCCAACAGCTACTTCACGTTGCATTTGGTGTGCACCCATGAAGTCAGAATCTCCTTGCTCCAACAGGGTATGCAACAGCTAGGCAGGAAAACGAGACAGACTTACTACTTTCACTGAACAACCAGATACCTTATTCTGCCTTCACGTGTGAATAAACCTAGTGGCGAGACAGGAGTATGTGCATTTGACCCAGGGTCTGACGGGAGCTTGCCATGCCTACTGATCTGCCCTGTGTTACCACAGCGTGATTGATTTATGGCACTAGTGCTTTACTAACAGGCTAACCCTGACGTATAGGGACAACCTTCTCGGAGGGTATGACCCCTCTGTCTCCACAGCAGAGCAGGCACTACATGGAGTCGCACCCTGCCCTGCAGGGCTCCCCAGTGCGTCAAGCCAGGAGCTGCAGCTGCTCCTGGAGATGTGGAAGGCCAGCCCTCTCTCAGCACTGCCCACACAGCACTCCACATTCACCATCAGCTCCTGCCCCAAAGGCATTTCCTCGACATCTTCCTTCATAACATGCTGACTGGCTAAGATTTCAAAGATCCCTGCTGGACTAGGAAGTTTTTGCTGATTTCCGAAGATACTGCTGACAAGAAACCTTGCTTTGTTTTCTGCAGTAAGAAAATATCTTACTTGAAAAAACCCTTTTATCATCTCTTAGCAGATCAGATTAACACAACATGGATTCTTGCAGCTTTCAGATGCCTTCATGTCATGTATGCCACCTGCCTTACCCCAACAGCTTCTCCTCCTGCTTTTGTAGCCGTGTGCTACCCAAGGGCACGCAGGGAGAGGCTCAATGTTTCTTCTCCAGTTGCCTACAAACACAAGCAGATTTTTTTTTTTTCCTCCCCACCCCACCCCTAGATTTTCCTGACCCCGTCAGCAGGCACTGCACTCCAACTGCCCAGCTGCAGAGCATGCTCTGCACAGGCTGCATGTGCCAGATGAGCCCTTCCACAAGGACTTGTCTAACAGAGAGAAATGTCCCTGAGCAAACCACACTGCCTGAGGTGAGGACTCCCTAACTTACCGTTGGGAGCAAGGCAGGCATGCTCCTGAAGTCAGCCCAGGGTTCAAGGTGCGCTTTCCCCTCCCTCTGCAAATCTGACTGGTTAAATAAGAAACCTCTGATAACTGCATTGTCTAACAATCAAGCACAAATGCCAGTGTGTGTACCATCCAAGAGACACCTGCATCTTCCATTGTTTCCCTCTTAAATTTGTAGGCTCAGGAAAGTGATAAATAATGAAATTAACTGGGAGCACGACACTGTCCATAGCTTGGGACAGGCACAAAAAAATTTTGCTGCAATTAACCAGGTAGTAACTGCAGGAGATCCACAAATATCAGCAACTTGAGGTGAAAACTGCACTGGGCTGATGCTTTCTGAAATGCCTCTTCACTTTCAGAGAACTCAGGATTTAACCATCACCAGTTTCTAAAACGCTACCCAGTGCCTTGGCATAGACGCACGCAGACACGAGTCAGTTCCAACTCAAAGGTGGCCAAAAAAGGCGAAACAGCGAACATGTTCCTGTACAATATATATTTGCACAGAGTGTAAGTACAGACTTCCCTGTGACTCATCCCTTCCCCCTTTATAACAAGTTGTTTTTGATGACCATACCTTCATCTGTTGCCTTTTTTATTTTCTCTTTGACTTACAGAGATGATGTCATCTCTGCTTTCTTATGCGCCTGCAAAATGCCATTCATAGGACACCATGTGAACGCCACTGCTGACAGCATATACTTTATGTTTCAGGATACACAAATCCTGAATACAGGGACTGATCATTCTGAAGGAAAATTTGTATAGGGCTGCAATACACTAAAAGATCCAGATTAACGTACTAAAACTTTTTGAAGTCCAAAGGTTTAGTCTTCTGGGATTACTTATCAATGATATAAATGGAAAGAGTCAGCATTTTTTTTTTTCTTATAGAATTTGTTTACCCAGTCAAGCTCTGATCTGGTGCAGTCCTTGGTTTCCAGTCAGGCCTTTTATCTCCTATTTTTTCAAATACAGCTGGGAAGCTGGCACACACAGAGAGCAAGGGAATCACCTGAGGCGAATGGTGCCTAACAGGACTGAACTCACTACCATCCTGATCCTGCTCTCCCCTCATCAATTCAGCGCACCCTCTGCCAGTGCACCAGTTTTGCAGACCATCTGTGTTCTGCTGGGTTGCAGCAAGTTGGAAAGGTTGAGGGTATCCTGCAGCTTCTTCTCACCTCCTGGTTTCAGAGAGCAAAGCAGTGAAAGTGATGCTGCAACACTTCTACACTTGGCGCTGTACAGAGGAAAACCACAGAGAAAACAATCCCTGCTGGGCAGCTGTGCAGCACTACCGGCAAGGGAACAGTAAAAGCACATGTACTTTAAGACACCACTCCTCTGCAAGAAGTGGAAAGATGAAAATCAACAGTCCTGCCCTGTTGCTACCCAACAGCAGAGCAGTGGTTCCAGCCACTGCCTGAGACAAGATACTCAGCCACGCAGCCGCCCTCCACCTACAGACTACATGGCACTGCCTGATGCAAGCTCTTTGGCCAGCACGTGCCTTAAGGGGTGCACTGAGCTGGCCCCAGAGGGAAAAAAACAAACCCAATCACTCACCTCCAAGCAGAGCAGAGATGTGCCTTAAGTTACAGGAATAAAAGCAGTTCAAATGCTAACACAACAGTGTTTCATGCGGACTTTTTATTTCATTGTTATGCAACTGCATAAGTATAAATAATCGTGTTCAATATATAACAATTATGACATCCATAAGGAGTTTCTTAGAGAAAATAAGACTGCAAACACTTTATTGCACAGACCCTAACAATGTTTTCTTTTTTTTTTTTTCCTCCTCTTTTTCCTGTCAGCTGAGGAATCTACAGAGGAAGTCTACAAAAGAACACATCAGATCTACAATCACATAAAGACTAACCAAATAGAACACTGGCAGGAGGATCTCTAACAGCTCACTGATAAGGTAAACACCAAACATATACTACATAAACACAAGCCTAAGCACTGTTACACTTCCAAAATGCAAAGAACTTATTTGTCAGAAGTGATAATGAACTATACAAAATATACATAAAGGTCTACCATAAACAAGTAACTAGATGTGCTTTAAAGGAAACAAGAGGATAGCTGAAAAATGCAGAAGACTGTGAACTAGGAAATACCTCCCAGACAGAAATGTTACTTCAAAGTGCATTAGCATTCATTTGTAGTAACTGCCAAAGCACAGATGAACTGTAAATGTTGAGACCATTTTATCTTTAGAACTGCTCAAAAAATATCCACTGCTCACTAGCTCCTCTGTGAATGTGAACACATCAAAGGCAGTATGAATGTTCTGGTGCCACATGAAAAATCAGAAGGACTTGTTTGTGGTATTACCTTTCCATGACAGGTTTGCTGTAATCCAAGTCAACTAATCAGTACAATAAAGTTTTCACCAGAGGAAAATGAATTCTGCACTCTGTCAGTTGTCATACAAACCTCCAAGTCAAGATTACACTGTGCTTGTATGAAAGATTTTCTAACTTTTGACACAGAAAGACATCCATAAATCCTGATGAAACAGGTAGAGGCCTAACTCTATTGTTTGTACAGATAACAGGAATAAGCAAAAACACCGTTCTATTGATCCCCATCATTAAAACCCATGCATATGCAAGGGTTAAGTTGTAGTGCTTCTGCACGTATTTCAAATTTTACCTTTCACTCTTCAAAATAAACCTCCACACTAAAATGATTAAAGTCTACATATTCCACAGTATACAAAATTTAAATAAGGCTTAGCAAAAGTCAAAAGACACTCACATTCTAGCACCAAATAGCTCCAACAGGTTCCTTTGTTACAAAATGCTTATTTGATAATTACAGTATTTACTTTTTTTGCATACAAATAAAAAGGTTATGTTATGAAATGTATGGAGCTACTCAATGCATTTAGAAATGAGTATGAAACCCAGAATTACTTGCTAAAAACAGCAAGTTAGCTTACAACATAAGGCCCCAGCTATGTATTAAGATGTATTGGATGTCCTGAACTTTTTAGAATATGGTATGAAAACTTTTTTTCCTTTATACCTTATCATAAAATAGAAAAAAGCTACCGCTGTATGAAGCTATTTATGCAGATCTATACACCATGGTAATACATATTCTCTAAATGTATTAAAAACAGGGATGACATACTAGTACTGCAAGTCATGTGCTTATACTTGTGCCTCACACTGTAAAGGTCTGAATTTAAAAAAGCTCAAGGAGCTCAAGAGAGGACTGCAGCAAAACATAAGCACATGACTTATGCTTCAGAGTCTGAGCCTTGTCTGAGGTGCAAGTCACAGAACACACTCCCAGTAAAAAGATGAGAACCACCATGTCACCAGAGAACATGGCTCTTGCTGGGATGCCCTGAAAACCAAATGGTCCTCCCGTGGCTTTAACAACACCTACTCCAAGAGCCAGGCTTTGCGAGGCAGGGAGATGCAGTAGGGTCTAGTGTTAGATCTGGTGAAGCAGTCACTCAGGTACAGTACTATCAAAATTGGATTATTAAAAATACATGTAAAAACTTACAATAAGCCACTGTGTTTATTCTGTAGTAGTATTTTTTTTATCCTCTAGCTAGGATTTTTAGTAAGTAAGAATGTAGGCCGGTTTTGTCTTCCAGTTAGACCAATGCTTGTGCATGTCTATGCCAGGTCTGAGTTTTAGTAATTTGGTTTCATTATTTGAATATGGCAAATAAGTGGCAATGCAACTATCTAAAGAAGGAGAAAGTAAACAATGCAATCAGCAGCAAAGTATATATGCTACATTCAACCCCCAAACACATTGCTAGGTATTTACAGAGGAAATCTTTTCTTAAACAGCTCTCAGCTGTAAAGGTATTTTTGTACAAATACTATATGGTAACAGTTTTGCCGGTTACAATTGGGAAGGCATTTTGAAAAAAAGTCCTCTCTTTATATATCCCCTGTTCTCCCTCCTCAGTGACATGAAAGCTTTGCTGCACACAAAGACATGACACAGTGCTGGTTTAAAGGCAGTCTAATATATTGAAATTGTTTCAACTAGTCTTTAATTCACACCTGCCAGGTCTTACAGCTACTTCCTGTGAGGACTGCTCCGTGAAGTCTCCTTTCCTCGCCGCTGCCGAGCTGAGTCTTTGTCATCAGAAAGTGCGTTAGGGCGGTCAGGTATGGTTGCTGATCTAGACAAATCTTTACCTACATTCTGTTTTCTTGAAGCAGACTGCTGAGCCTGAACAGCATCTTTTCCCTTTCCATCCACAGTGTTAACAAAAAACGACTTTTCCAGATTTCCAGATTTCCCCCCAGGGTTTGAAGCAGGGTGGTGGGCTTCTACTACAACAGCAGCACTGTGCAAGGCCAGCAGTGAAACACTTTTAGTCATTTCTGCTCTACCGCTCCCTGCAGAAGAGGCGCTTTTCTTGTTTACCTCCTTGCAGGTTGCAGGAAGCTCAGGTGAGGCTGCTTTAACCTTTGCTGAGGATGCACTGCTCTTCGCTGAAGACAAAACAGGTACTTCTTGTCTACACTCAGAGAAACTGGCTGAACAGGTCAGTGGCTTTCCTGGTGTTGCAGCCACATGACAAGAATTCTGCCCGCTGGCAACCGAAGAATGTTTTATTGCAGTCTGCTTATTTGCATCCTCTGGCTGTTTTTGATTAACTTGTCCCTTCCCTTTTGAATCTTGAGAGCTTTTGCTACTTGTGGTCACTTTTTCTGCTCCTTTCCCTCTGGCATCACAGTTTGCAAGGCAAAGGGTAGGCTCTACCTTCCCACTGTCGAGCTGAACATAAAGTGCGTCAGTGCCTTTTTTTCCATCGGGTCTTTTGTCTGCAGAGATCATCTCATTACTAGGACTTCTGTCTGCCTGTTTGCTCAGCAAGAGACCGTCCTTCACAGAGGCAAACTTTGGAGACATGGGGTTTTTTTCAGTGAGATGAAGTTGCTTTTGATCAACAGATTCCCCCAAGCCTGCTGGTTCTTGCCTCTGCACCTTAGAACTCTCTGGGCCTGCTGGTACTGGGGTGACAGAAGAGGATTTGGGTTTGATGTCAGGAGTGATGCTGCTTATTCGGAGGGTGGCTACTGAGCTATGCTCCAAATTCACAGGCCTTTCGGCTTGCACATATTCATTGCTCATTTTTCTAACAGAGCCTGAGACAGAAGAAAGGGGATCTACAACATTTTTACTGGCATATTTCCCATCTTTCCGGGAGCTGGTAGACATCTGAATAATAGTTTCTTTTTCTTTTACAGTTGGAGTGCATGGTTTTTGAGACAGTGTCTGTTTATCCAAGCACTTAGCCTTAGAGGAACTTGTGTCAGAGTCTGGCTTGTGTTTATTACTGCTGCTTTCCACGCAGGTGGCAGCAGGTTTCACATGTTCTTGAACACCTATCTGAACATCTACAGCACAGTTTCTGCTTACAGTGTCTCTCACAGCAGAGGAGCCTGAAGTGTTAAGTTGCTGCCGACTAACTGGGCTCGACTGCTCTCTCTCAGTAGTTTGAAGCCTTATGTCAGTGAGCTGTTTCTGATCTTTCTTTCCTAAATCTTTGGCACTGTCCTTCTGCACAGAGGAAACCAGTGCAGACTTCCCATTTTTAGGATCAGTATCTGTTAAGGGCCGCATGGGCCCTTTGGATGGAAGAGCTTCACTCTTTGACTCTGCGATGGTAACTTTCTTAGACTCACTGAGAACTTTCTGCTTGGTTATGTCCTTCTCCACAGAACTACTAGCAACACTGCCATCATCTTTGCCTAGCTGTGTCAGTGATTCTCTGCCATCTTTAGGCTGTGCCCTAGGGCCAGCTGCGTGCATTTTTCCTTGCATCTGAGGTGGAAGGGCAAAATCAGCACAATTTTTTTCATTGCTTTTGATGTAGCTCGTTATCAGGACATCCGAGACAGGTACCTTCAGAGATGACTCCCTGATCACCTCCACCTTTGCAGGGATAGGCTCACAGCTTCTCTGGGCTACTGGCTGTTTGGCAGGTAATTCCTTTTTTATTTGCTTCTCTTTTCCTACAGCTTTTTCAGGAGTGCTTTGGACAGCAGAAAGTTTGGAGTACATTTGGGTAGTTTTAACACTCTGAGTAACACAAGACTTTGCCTCCACTGAATTGTCCTTTTGTTTTGAAGGGGAGGTATCTTTCTTTTGAACAGCTTCAGTAACAGCAATATGGCTTTTAGTAGCGTGACTAGACACCTTTTTCTCTGTCACTACTTCTGCAGCCACAGGGATGACTGTTGGTTTTGGAGAACTCTTGCTTGATTGCAGAACCTGAGGCTCTGATACAGTGACTTTGTCAGGTTTTGAACAGCTTGGCAACTGCTCTTTCTGACCAGCCAGCTCTGCCTTCCCACCACTCTCTTGTAGTGCTGTGGGTTTAGTAGATCCCCCACCACTGCTGGTGGTCTGTCCTTCTGGCAGCACATGCAAAGGCAGTTCTGTCTTTGATGCCTGAGGACCAGAAAGTAAGGCAATGTCGAGCGTGCCTTCTATTGGCTTCAAACAGGAAACAGACCTCCCATCCAGTTTATATTCTGATGGACTTTTTCTGACAGGAGCCTCAGTGGAAAGAAGGGCTGATTTTTCCACACTCACATCTGCGCGGCCATTCAAGGTCTTGAGAGGAACAAAAGAAACTGAGCTCATCTGAGCAGCATGCGCACTGCTGATAAATGTTCTACCATCGGCAACTGCAGTGGAGTCCTGCTGTATGTTCGTGGGTCTTCCAGTATTAAGTTGGAGGCATTCATGAACATTTGATGTCAGTTTGGGTTTTAGCACTGGACAGACACTGTCATCTTTTTCTTCCATGGACATTTTCTTTCTAAGATAATCAATATTTGCAAGTTTACCATCTAATCTTTCAAATTTGACAAATTCTTTTGTTGATACATTTTTATCTGTGTTTTCTCCCATTCCACTTAGCATCCTATCAGAGGACTGAGGTAGCACATCTTGCAGTGTACACGGAGGGGAAATTCTTTTGAAGTCGTAAGAAATATGACTGAGTTCATTAGGCAGAGGCCCATGACACATCTGTGCATCTAAAGCAACACCATCATTCAATCTCAAGTTTACATTCTTTTGAAGAGTGTCTTTGAGTATACCACCAGCTGACTGGGTCTCCAAAGCAACAATTTTTGTTTCAAACTGATTTGATCTCTCTAATACCTTCTGGAATGCTTTTTTGTCTCTTTCTTCCATTCTTAAGGTGTTGGGATTTTCTGGTTCACTGCTAGGTTCATGTATAGCAGCATTTGCTTTTTCAGCAAAATCTTGCTTTTTCATAACTACCTTGGCCTTCAGCTTCTCTCTGTCTAGCTCATCGATGGATTCCTGCCTACCTAATTTTCGGGAGATGGGTCGTTTCAAGCAGCCCTGCTCTGCAGGCCTGACTCGTGTAAGTGATGGCATGTCACATACATTCTCCTCCAAGCTCTGAAGAGTTATTTCCCTTTGACACAAATCTCTGTTCACTTCTTCTTGGGTCACTTCCAGACTGTGTTTTCGTGAACATAAGTGTTTCTTATCACCGCCATAAGAGGGTGCAAGTTTCTCTTCAGACTGGACTCTTTTCAGCAGCGGAGATCTTGGCGGCTCTGCACTCTTTGGCCTAACAATATGCCTTACAATAGTTGGAGGGGAGTGCATTTTGCCAGGAAAAGATTGAGCTATTTTTGTATTTCCAAGTGAATGTCCTAGTAACGGTGAAGGAGATCGCTGAGGGGATGTCGGCTGGGGTGTTGGAGAAGGTGTCCTTGCAAGAGGAGAAAGAGGAATACTGCCAGCTGATTTGCGTCTTCCCGATCTGTATCTTTGCCCACCAAGCTTCGGACCCAAGCCATGAAGGGTGCTGGGTCTTATGTGTCCTGAACCAGCCGGAGAATTGGGAGCACTTGAACTAGGCGAGCTACTCTGGGAAGAGTTAGTACCTATAAAAAAACCCAAACAAACAAACCAAACATAAGATTAGCAAGGTATTTTTAATCTTGTCTAAATGTTTTGGGAGACACAGAACTTTTGCTGGTCCGAAAGGCCTATGTGCCATCTGCTGCCACAATGTTCCAAAATTTGGAAGGTTCTGAGTGACCAGGCTGTAAAGCCCTCATCATTCCAGTTATGTTACTATTTCTCCCTTTCTCCCTCTGTTGCTTCATCCCCTGTTAATTACTGCTTCTTTCTATTTAAACAGAATAGCTAATACTTTCTGGCACGTCAAAGCAATGATTAAGGCTTTCCAAATAATCTGTCTTTGCCTAGGGATTGTACCACAGCAGACACCTTTAGTGCACACTAAAATAATGACAGAAGTAAAACAAGAAAAAAGGGCAGGCTTTTAAGAGCCAGAAAGATGTCTATTCCAGCACCCAACCAATCTTCTCAGCAATATAACTGCATTCATGAGTGCCCATGCTAGCTCCATTGTGTAGCAATATTTTCCTCGGTTCCATTCTTGTATCAGTCAGTCCCTCCTGGAGAAGCTTCTACCTTTTACTCCAAACTTGGGATTATTAGTTATTCAACTTACAGACACTGGACTTGGATTTAAACACTGGGACAAACCTAGTGGACAGTTCCCTTTTAGGTGCCTCTGTGTCATGAAAACAGCTTTGATCTGCCATCAGGAATCTTTTTCCCTTTTCCAGACAGAAACCAGCTCTTCAATGAATATGTATGTCCAAGCTGACTAGTCTTAGCAGAGTGCAACAGATCTGGGGAGTTCATAAGAAGTAGAATACACTTCAAGTCTTTTTCCTCTGCCCTCTACTCATTCACACTCACCAGATGGAAAATCAGGAGTAGAGCGGTAGCTTGGGGTAGGTGATCTCGGAGATAAGCTGTGAGTTGGAGACCCAGGCAAGCTCTCCCCTGATGAAAGTGATCGGTTCAGGCAAGAGAAACTTCTGCTGGTGTGAAGAAGAGGCGAGGGCTGCTTGGCCAGCTTCTTGAAGAGAGATCTTCTCCTAGTGCGAAAAGAGCACAGCATTAATTGGCAGTTAAGATGCACAGAACATACTGTTACCACAGGCAACTCTGGCAAGCTGACACTGTTTCTCTCTCCTGTTATCCTGAGAAAAGCAAATATTAAACCTATTTAAATGAAAGCAAACCACACTTCAGAGCGTTTATAAAATAACCTGATTTGCAAATAGGTGGGATAGATACTGTAACTAAATCTATTTGTACTAAAATTTACTCCCTGTATTTCAGAAGAACGATTAGCTCCTTGTGAGTATACATCGTCACTTTTTTTAAGAGCCCATGAAAACTGAAGCAATATCTATAAAGTACTAGCAATGTATTTACAAAATAAAATTCAGCTTATCATCAAACTAAAAATTCCCATAAACTTAGCATTAGAAAGTTTAATGGAACAAGTACAAAAAAATATACTTAAGCCAAATTAAGATGTAACCTCAGTTACTTACTTTCTTCACCATATCTATGTTTGTGTCATGCAAAATACTTAAAGGTTACTGTAACAGATTTAGGCAAAACAGGATTAGAAGGATGGGTTACAACCATAAGATCTCACAGAAGAAGGTAATCTTTATGTTGAAGACAAGAGAGAACTGTAATAACTTCATATTTAATTATTATGTATACACACACAAGGGAACATATTCACCATGAAGCAAAAGGATTACTCACCGCTCTAAACTCTCTTTCTTCTTGGTTTTCTTACTGCGCCTGACCATTCGGCTCCTGTAGCTGTTTCGCCTGGCAGGTCCCGTCTTGATGGAAGTGTTTTCAAAAGGGGTGGTTGTTACCGAGACTTTGTTACCACTCTGCCAAAATGGAGGAGGAACCTTTAGGTGTGAGTAATACAAGACAACTTCGCCTTAAATTAAAGCTACACCACAAACACGAACGCCACAATAAAGAACTCCAGCATACGAGTAAGAGCTGGCAGTGTAGGGAGCCCTATGCAGACGTTGCCAGGCTAATGTATATAGATAAACAGTGACTGGAAAAATCTCAAATTCTGCCAGATTTCCTAAACCGCCCCTCTTCCAGCTTTGGGGCAGGGAGAAATTCCCGTTGTAGCTAGACAGGAGGAGACCAAGGATTGACCAAGACTGCAATTTTCAAGATGGAAGCTTCTACAGAAACATCCTATTTCCCAAAAGAACAGCTGTCACTGTGCAGTGGTCCACTCACTGGCCATTCAAGTTTCAGGATACCAAACTCTTAGAATGATGACATGGAGGAGAAAACTTAATTTTTGTTATCAGTCCCAAACCATCCCTTACCTTGTTCAAAAGAGGTAACAAATATAATTAAGATAAGCTTTTTAGGACTGCCTGCATGAACAGATGACTCAATGAATAAAGCCAACTGTAATGATTCCATGCTTATGTTTTAAAAATCCGTACCTCCTGTGCAGCGCTGTATACCACTACAATGAAAAACTTTTCAAAGGAATTCCAATTGCCCAGATTAATTTATAATACAGCACATTGGGATAAACAATCTCTCATTTTGAATTTACTCTTGTATGTAGTGTGCAGAGTTGTCATGCTTCTCTTTTTCTGTATCTAACACAGAAAACAACTGCACACCCACTTGCCTAAGATTACAGAATTTTCTGCTATACATTCCTTGCAAAACTGGAAAAAAATTCCTCCTGGTTTCAGAGAAGGAAAATAAAGACTTATGGAAAAGTGTATTTTCCATCTTTCCTCGGCTCTATGTATTTCCCTGTAGAGGAATGAAGCTGGGTTAATTAACATTGATAATATACAGCTGCGGGTTGGCTTCAAGGGCGGCAGGTTGGCCGATGTAGATAAGGTGCAGCTGTGGCTGTTCTGTTAAGGGGTTGAGAGCCAGTGAAGGGAGAGCCGCCGAGGAGGAAGCGGGGAGAGGAAGAAGCAAGAGAAGAGAGAGCACACGCCCTGGATGAGGAGAGATGAGGAAAAGGCAGCAGAGGGACTGGCATGAAGAGTGTGCTTGTATGAGATAGCCAAAGACCTTGTTGCAGCTTGATGGTTTGGAAAGTGCTGCAACACATTACCTGATGAAGATGGGGGGAATTCAAAAAAGTGCTTGAAAAAGTCAGATTTTTTGAGAGACAGGTATCTCTGTGTCAGTGCCTCAAATGTACTTCAGCTATGTCATCACCAGTGCCAGGTTTTTTTGGAGAAACTAAAATCATAACAGGGTATATGAAGTCACTGATCTTTCTCCAGATCTGTGCAACAGTAGCTTAGCATTTGTATTTGACAAGCACAAAATGTGGTAACTGATGTCTGAAAGAAACATACCCCCTCAATCCTTGGTGAAAACAGCAAGTGCTTTTGTATCCCAGTTTTCCAAGACTTACCTTTAACAGCAGCTCAATGACTTCCGTGTGAACAAGACCATGCACCAGCTCTCCATTGATATGAGTAATCAGGTCTCCAGCTTTTAAGCCTGCTTGGTAAGCCGCACCTCCTTCTTCTACATTCTGGAAGTTAGAGATGAAAAGAATATACAAAAAATGGACTCCTGTTTAACCTTCATACTTTCAAAAGCAGGCTTTGTTTAACAAACTCCTTCTGTAAAAGCAGCTGGCAATGAAGAAAGCTTACAGATATACAGGTTATATAAAGGAAGAAAAGAAGAATTGGACCAATCGTTTCACCACCAACTACTTACTCAAACTTTGTACTTACACAGGACTGAAATGGTTTCAAAGCTCAATGAAAGACTACCTGTTGCTGCTGGTATTAAGTAAGCTCTGTATAGCAGTGCAGTTTTCATGCATGATAAAGAAGGGGTGATTCAATCCCCATGGCAAAATTACAGAAATGAATGAAGTTAGCATTTCTCAGCACCAGTTACTATGTAATTAAAGCAGCAGTCACATGCAGTACCCTAACGATGATAAAAATTAACTCTACCATATAGCTAAGGATTGTTTTCATTTGGTTCAAATTCACCAGGCTGCCCATTAGAGGGAAGAGCGCAGCACAAAGGTGACAAAAAGACCAAAACAAACTGAATTATTTTGCAGGTGGCTTAAATAATTTATTATGCCTTAAAAACAACTTTTGAAGACTTTTAAGTCATGCAACCATTACTGAAGCCTACAGTGCTTACAGAGCTCTCCCCCCCCCGCCCCCCCCCCGAAACTTATAGTATTTGGAAAAAAGCCAAGGTTTCACTTTTACTGCAGTGTACCGTCTTCTTCCCTTCCTTTCATTGATGTGGTGCTATGCCAGTGGCAACAAATCCGATTTTTTAATTTATTCCACTATCAATTAAATGTACACCACTCTCAAGATGCAATGTTCTTGACAGATTAATAGCTCTGAGAGGTAAACAACATGATTGAAAAATGAGTAACACACTATCACATCAGTAGCACGGCTACTTCAAAACCTAGAATACCTATTTAAAACAAATTACTGTACAGAACTTCAATGCTTTTTATATAGTTGTGATCAATTCGTCAAAATTCTTTTAAGTTTAAATTTTATTATGTATTTATATATAAATATTATAAATGTTTATATTATATATTAAGTTGAAATATTTTAAACACACAATTTCTGTATGTATAAACTATATGAAATGTAATTTGCTATCAACTATATTATAAAATTAATATATACTTATTTACATAAATGTATATTTATTTTACAATTATGGAGGTTGATAACTAATGAGATGCAAGAACTGCTGCCTTTGTCTTTAGCCTGTCTCTCACTTTGTTCAGATCAGCAGCAAACAGAGGATGAAAAATACATGATTTATTCAAGACAGTCAATCTTTTTCTTGTGCCATAGAATCAAAGGTATTCACAAATCCAAATGATTTGCACATTTCTACACAAAAGAAAGTCAGTGCTTGAGCTCAGCCTACTTGCATCTAGTAAAATACTGTTGACTTCCATGAATGCCTTAATTGATGCAATTTGATAAATGGCATGTATATGTATTTCAACAGTTTCTGTTTACAGTACTTAGACACGGCTGTTCACAATTGCCAAACATGCCGAAAGTGAAAAGGAACACAGAAGGTCAACATTGTATGTAGGTACCAGTTCTGCCAAAGGTGGCTCATGTACAGGCACAAATTTCATTCTAAGAAAATTTGTTTGGCACAACATCACAATTTACACAGTAACTGTCAACAAATAGATACCATAGGTACAAAAATAAAAAAACAAATACATCATCACACTTTGCTGTGACTATATACAAGCAAAAAAACCTATTACCTACCCAAACAATATGGTGTACAGTGTAGATATCGCTGTCACCCACGTAAACCCTGATTGCTCGGATGGTGAAGCCATACTTTTTTCCTGAGCTGTGAACTACTATCGGTTGATGAGAACTTACAACAGCGATCGATGAATCACGGCTGGGAGATGAATCTCGAGAGGATGAAGGATCAGATGACAGGGAATGAGGAGACATAGGACTTCCCAAAGGAGAAACACCAAACACATCTGGAAGAAAATAATCTGCCCATTAGCAGACATTCTGAGCACACCCAAATACAGACACACAACATGGAATGTGCTTAGTTTTATGACACCTCTGCATCAAAATACACCATTTTCTTTGCAGGAACACTCTCTCCTCCTCAGTCAGTGTGTATCTCAGTGAAGAAGTATAAACAACAACCAGATCTGAGAACTAAATTTTTTTCCCTGCAGTGTAAATCGTATTTTATAATGCAAGGGCTAACTCGTCATATGTAGACCGCTTTTTCCTTTTAGATTGGAAACACACAAATTGCTGACTTTGAAAGAACGGTTCTCAGCCTCTTCCTAACAAAAAATTATGAAAAGAAAATCAGTTTGGTGGCAGATGTTACTGTACACCCGAAACCATCCCCCAAATAATCCAGCAGTGCTAAACAAAGCACTAGCTGGTTTTCTGGTTTCAGTTATATATAGGTATAGATAAAAGACTGCCATAATTAAACCACAATATCTAGTCGGTATACAGGACAGCAACTCAATGTTTTTACCAAGCTTCCATTTCTACATTCTGCTACATCATGTAAGACCAGAACTTCTGGCAACAGTATCAATTATGGCTTTGTTTTATTTCATTGTTTTGAAAGCACTATGTGCTTGTGCAAATGTAAATACAATTGCAGCAGCATAAAACTGCATTTTTGTGACTGTAACAGTGTGACGGCTCTGCAAAGGAATGCAGCCCAGAAAGATTCCAGGTTTCGCATCCATGCCAAGCCATGTCATGTGACGGCAGATATGCTTTGACAGCAGAGGTGCTATTCCCTGGATGTGAGTCACCAGAGGCTCCCAGAGATCAGCATCACTGGGTTAATGCTGAAATCCCAGGAAACAGCCAAGCCCTGAGGGCTTGTCACTGTCACCCTCCAGCTATTCTTGAAGCTGTACATAGTCAGCTACTTAAAATGTAAGCTACACCCCTACTGTAGGACGGGCCAAGGACTGAAGCCTGCATCCCGCTGTGCATGCACATGGTCGAACAAAAAGTAGTGGCCACTAAGAGACATTTTTGCCTGTCAGAGAAGGTCCCTCAGCTGCAATGTGACCACATCAACTTGTTGATGGACTGCACCATCTAGCAGTGCACGTGAAAACAAACAACAACAAAAAAAACCAAAAAAAGGCATGACACAGAATCCATTCTGGACTCTCCAAAATCTTGCGTTTATGTCATAAACCATCAAGTATGCATAAATAACAGTATTTCAAACAAAAAGATTTGTATCTACCTCCGGGGATCATGAGGGACAAAGCACTTGCAGACAGAGACTTTGTGACTTTTCCAGAGATCTTCTTTTTCTCTGTGTTTTCTAATCGCTGACGAGCCACATGAGATCCAACTTCACTGGGTAGCTTTGAGGTGCTATCTGTACTGTCCACACCCTCACTTCTTCCATTTATCTGATCTAAGTGCTCTGGAAAACTGCCAACTGTACGGAGAAGAAGGGTTGAACACATTGAGGGAAAACTGGAGGTCAGGGAGAGGAAATGGTACATACAATTGTGAGATAGGAATTTTTCTTTCTGTTGACAAGTTCGTAAAACAACATTACAGAAATATGAGTAATTATTTCAGACTTACAGAATGCATAAATATTAACAGAATTAATTGAAGCAACCGTTTTTTGTAGTCACTGACTAAACTAAGAGACAAAAGCTGAAGTAAATCTGGTATCTCAGTATGCAGCTCTCACCTTAGAGGACTTAATCATACATTTATTTTTCATACGAACTCCTCCTGAAGTAATTGAAAGGCTCCCAGCCTACATAAGTTGCTATCAGCTTAACAAGTTTTCCAAAATCATTAGACACTAAGTTTAATTATATTTTTAATTATAATATTTTGCTTTTATTCTTTGGGTAGTTTTCTACCACAGAGAAGAAAGATACCTGGCACCGCTATGCTCAGTATTACAACCATATTGGTAGTAGTCTGTCATAGGTAATGAACTTCCACAACACTGAATGGAGGAAGAACTAAACGTTTCAAACAAACCTGGCTTTGTGTCACATGACCTATCATATCCTTTTCTCCATAGAAGGATCCTGCAAAGGCTCTACTGTCAAGTCACTGTTATATTAACTTACCTAGCAGCCCTCCCGAGTCTGTGGGGAAACACCAACATTTGGTGTTTCCAAATGTGTTGAAACTTTCCCATACATGTTTTCGTGAGGTGTTTCTAGCTTGAGCCTGAGCCCAAACCAGACCCCTCTTGGGATGGCTTTTTTTAAAGCAGTCCTGAAATACACAACTTAAATCCATGAATGCTACTGCTTCTAATGTCATCAGTCAAGAGACCCCCTGTGAATTACCTGATAGTGTGGAACTGCTGATTGTACTTGCTGGAGTGGTGACTTCAGGTTCATCTTGCACTGTTTCCTCGCTCACAAACGCAGGCTTTTCCTGTTCCTCCCGTTGACCCACTAAGCCAGTAGAATCATCCTGCTCTCCTTCGGCTGATATGGCTAACTTTGGAAGCAAACCAGTACTGTGTTGCTGCCTGCTCCTCTCAGTGTCAGACGAGATGGATGTAGATATTTGTTGTCTGCATTAAAAATAAGCAAACTCTCATGCAGTTATTCAAATGAGGAGGCCTGCTACCTGGCAAGCAGGACAGACTGCTTCCAGCACCTCCTTATACTTACATTTCAGAATATTCTGAACTCCAGCTTAAAGATTCCACAGAAGGCAATGTTACACTTTTTGTTTTGTCTCCTGCATCTTCCTTTTCCTCACCTTGTGTTTGAGTGACTCGGTCTATGCTACTAAATACCTATTACAGACAAGAAAAAAAACACAAACCCCCTGACTTATCACTGACATATTCAACACAAAAAGATAATGCAGGAAAGCACATTTCAGGTTCTACTCTTCATGTCCTAAACACCTATACAGTATTTCAGAGTGCAAATCTCAAAATTCTTGAGCCTTTCTAGATTTCCAAAAGTCTGTGTTCTTAAAATGCTTTCCTATTTTGCTCTCTTGGCTCCTCACATACAGGGTCAGGAATAATGCCTCTTCTCATTATGAATTCATCAGCTTTCTCCCCATTTCACTGGGTGAACCAAGAGAGTATAAACATCGTCTATAGCCTTGGGGTTTCTACATCACAGGCTTAATGCATGTCTTGGATTAATTCACAACCATAAAGCCAAGCAAGGCAAAAACCCCCTAACCCTAAGATACTGACTTAGTGTCTACCAGTCAAGTGTGGAAAGCAGAAAAATTTATCTGAATTGACTTTGATGTTAAGAATAAATTACTTGACTAAAAAGTTTAAAAAAATAAACTCTGGACATTGGACAATCATTAGCTGTTAAACAGCACACAGAAATTGTCACATATATTCTATAGTCTGAGAGGCTCAGCTAGAGATGTAATGACATTAACAAACCAAACTATTACTGTGGTACAGAGCTTTTAAAAGGACAGAAGTTCACAGAATCACAGATTTAGGCTGAAAAGGACCTCTGTGGGTCATGTTGTCTAACTCCTCTGCACAAGCAGGGTCACATACAGCTGGTTGCTCAGGACCATGTTCAGAAGGTTTTTGAAGACCTCCAAGGATGGAGACTCCACAACCTCTCCGGAAAACCTGTGCCAGTGCTTGATAACTCTCACAGTAAAAAAGTGTTCCCGTGCGTTCAGACAGAACCTCCTGTGTTTCAGTTTGGGCCTGCCTCTTGTCCAAGTTATCTTCAAAGAGACTGTATCTGAATTTGAAAAATACCACCAAGACAAAATAAGGAGTTTACATAGAATCAGGATAACTACATCCACGATTCCAGTCTCTCCTCTTTCATGCTATCACAGACACAATACATACATGGTACTGCAAAACCAACATAAAATCAACCAATTCCTTAAAGGAATCCTTACAGACAAACAAGGTACAAACACAGACTTGCCAAATACACCTTTAAACTCAGTTCCTAAAGTAGGTTAAAGGGACTTTTTAAATGGAAAGCTTTTGAAAATCACTCCTGGATGCTATACTAAGACTAAAAGCACACTCACTAGGCATTCCACTTCCATTAGTTCCTGCCAATTTACCCTCCACAGTATTTTCTGAGCATATCCACTCTTCCACTATTGGCACCCCTTGTCCAGTAACTTGCCCAGTAACAATCAGCTCTCATCTCAACTACTGAAGTACACTACCATTTGGACAGTCAGCTTTACCTTCAATTCACAGCATTCAAATCGCTCCCTCAAATCCACATCTCTCCCTGCCCACATTATATCATGCTAACCACTATTTTGCTTTTTTCCTTCAGTCTAACGTCATTTAATTAACAGTTACCATAGGCTAGTACTTCAATCTTTTTAATGGCACCATCTGCAAGATACCCAAGACACAACTGGAGAAACATGCAAACTATGTACAAGGAAACCCATCTAAGAAACACCCATTAGCATTTAACAGAACAGTCACCCTAAACTTTCTCTCATGCTATCACGAATTTTCTACAGAAAACATGAACCTATTTATACTATTTTCTATTATCTTCTAAAGGATTCAAGAAATCACTTTCCTACAGAATCTTCCCATGTTTTGATTTAATGGTATTAATTTCATTCTTGCTTAATGTCAGTCAACATTTCTTGAAGAAACAATGCCCTATACATCTCTTCCATATCTAACATTTACGAACTCTACAAAACTAGCAAAATGTTTACGTACATAACACATACTAACATTACAGAAGTTTTTACTTACTTTTGAAAATCTGTGTGAACATGACGAAAACTGTCTTATCTCCAAGTTAAAATCTTCATCATTGGTATCATCTTCTTCCTCCGTTTCCATATGGTGGTATCTCTCAGAGCGAGCTATAGACAAGGAAGATAAACTATTTCAATTTATCAGGAAGGATGGATACCAAGCTTTAATATTAACTGAAAGCATAATTTTATTCTTAGGATTATTCCTGCTGAAATGTCAAACCACCAGTGAAATTGCAAGCTGCCAGTGATTCTGATAAAGGAGATTTTTCAAAGCAGTAAGCACAAGTCAAAGGCAGCGATTATTTAAACAGGGCTTCATCACATTCTTTTAGTGCCATCAAACACCTACTGTCAAAATAACTTGTGTCATCTTCAGACTCCAGTTGTGGAATAAATTCTGCTTTCTGCCTCAACAGACCATTCCAGTCAAGGCTCCTGAAGAACTGATGCTGCTTTACTTCATATGCGCCACCTGGGGGAGCCACAGAAAAACACTGAGCAAATCATACCAAATACTCGACGTTAATTAACCAAACGCCTGGCCAAAAAATGCAAATTATCATGGAAAAGCAAGTTGTTGCTGCAGGCAGGAACATTTACTACCCATTTCCACCAGAATCCCCTAAACCTTTCAGAGCAGCTCCCTGTCCCTGACTACTTGTGGTCATTCCTTTAGCAGTGGTGGCATTCTTTTATCATCTTTCCCCCTTGAACATTTCTATTTTTCTGCATATACAAATTGTTATCTGTCAGCTACACGTTAGTCAGAGGCATCAGATGTAGCAGCAGTAGTGGTCATTATAAAAAATATAAATATGTGCCCTAGATGAGTAAGTACAAATTAGAAAGTAATGAAAAATGATTCTTAACGTTCAGTGCAAATACCATTGGCTGACCAGGAGCTCCTTTTTGTTTTATGGCAGTAACAAGCAACTCTACAGGAAATACCTTACCATTTATCTTTTTACAGATTACTGCCTACTTGTTATGTGTGTTAAATAATTATACCAGTTTCAAGTTAAGAAACAACTACAAGAACACCACAACATACTGGAATTTTTTGTCCTGTAGAGGTGGGAGAGGGTGTTATTAATAAGCATAAATCCAGTTCTAAAAACTGAACAAGTACCTGCAGCAGCCAAGAATTTCTGCCAGCTTGGTTGTATTTGGTTTATGTGGCAAGGTTTTGGTAGTGGGGGGATGCAGGGGCAGCAGCTGCCCCCATGTCTGATAAGAGCCAGTGCCAGCTGGCTCCAAGATGGACCCACCACTGGCCAAGGCTAAGGCAACCAGTGGCGCTGGTAGTGCCTCTGGGGTAACAAGAGTAAAAGATGCTGCACAACAGCAGCTGGGGACAGGAGTGAGAATATGTGGGAAGAAACACCTCTGCAGACCCCAAAGTCAGTGAAGAAGGAAGGGCAGGACATGCTACAGGCACCGGAGCAGATTCCCCTGCAGCTCCTGGGGAAGACATGGGAGACAGGCTGTGCCCTGCAGCCCATGGAGGACCCCGCGCTGGAGCAGGTGGATGTGCTTGAAGGAGGCTGTGACCCTCCTTGTAGCCTGCACTGGAGTAGGCTCCTGACAGGACCTGTGGCTGCGTGGAAGAGAAGCCCAGGATGGAGCAGGTTTGCTGGCAGGACTTGGGATCCCGTGAAAGACCCATGCAAAAGCAGTCTGAGCCTGAAGGACTACACCCTGTGGAAGTGACCCACACTGAAGCAATTTATGAATAACTGTAGTGTGCAGGAAGGACTCATGCAGGAGAAGTTCTGTCGACAGTTCTATTCCATGGTGGGACCCCATGCTGGAGCAAGGGAAGAGTGTGAGACGGAAGGAGTGGCAGAGACAACATGTAAATGAACTGATCACAACCTCTAATCCCCATGCCCCTGCGCCACTTGGCAGGAGGAGGTAGAGAAACTGGGAGTGATGTTGAGCCTGGGAAGAAGGAAGGGGTGGGGGAAGGTGTTTGTAGATTTGTTCTTATTTCTCATTATCCTACTCAATTGCTAACTGGCAATAAATTAAATTAATTTCCCCAAGTCAAGTCTGTTTTGCCTGTGACTGTTAACTGCTGAATGATCTCCCGTCCTTATCTCGGCCCATGAGACTTTTGTCATATTTTCTTTCCCTGTCTATAGTCTAGTTGAGGAGGGGGAGTGACAGAAGAGCTTGGTGGCCAGTCAAGGTCAACCCACTACATTGATACAGCACATAAATTCCTCCACATCAAGGCCAAGTCAGGAGAGAATCACAGAATGTGTGAAGTCAGTGTCAGAGTTTCTGCATTGGGTTCTTTGCTCTTCTGACTGAACCAAGGAAAATTCATAAAAGCCAAATTTTCCCAAAGGAAACCAAAATCACATCTCATTCTAAGTCACTAGCCAAGGAGTGAGTATTTCTCTGAGCGCAGTAATGGGATATTAAGTCAGAATCGTATAATCCTTGATTGGTATCAGACACTTCAAACCCAAAGACATCTTTTTTCTATCGTCTTCCTTCTTTAAAGCAAGTATAGAATCTACCTCTTCCTTCAACTTGACTATGCCACTCAAGTCTCCTGAGCAAATACACAATTACAGATTTCAAGGAGTGTTATGCAGCTAGCTAGTATGTATTAAATAAATATGGCTGTCATTTGAAATGCATGGTGGAGCCTGAAATAAACTGTGCTATTTTCCATGTCCCACTGCAGTCTCCATTTCTGAGTTGCTTTGACACTTGAAACCTTGCTGTGGTTTCTAAACCTCCCTCAGTGCTTCACAGAAATGGCAGCCTGGTTTCCTTCTTCAGACTGCCAGCTCTTGAGAGACCATGAATCATAGAACCATAGAATTGTTTAGGTTGAAAAAGACCTTTTAAGATTATCGAGCTTAACCATTAACCCAGCACTGCCACGTCCACCACTGAACCACATCCCGAAGTGCCAAATCTACAGGTCTTTTAAATACCTCCAGGGGTGGCAACTCAACCACTTCCCTGGGAAGCCTGTTCTAATGCCTGATGACCCTTTTCAGTGAAATGATTTTTCCTAATATCCGATCTAACCCTCCCCTGGCACAACTTGAGGTGGTTTCCTCTGTCCTGAACAGTCAAATCAGCCCATAAACAAGCTGCGCAGGTGCTCCGTGTGGCGGCACTCGCCGTTACAATAGTTAAGCCGGCCTCATTCTAGCCAATTCACTTCCTTAACCAGCTGTAGCAAAAGAGGCAGAATTTGCTACCTACTTCTGATGCAGTCTCTCCCACGGCAACAGTCTTGAATTACTGTGTTTACCAAGAAAAATCATCCTGGCAATGAAACAACATTCCTGAAAGGAATATACTTAAAACAAGGGAATGGAACTGGTTGTGGCTCTTTGTTTTGCCCTTGGCAGCAGTGCCCTTTGCAGTAGATGAAGCAGGCAGCAACTGGAGAAGCTGACTGGGGTGTCACACCTCCTTCACTCTTAACTTCTTCAATGCAGGGCAAGGGAGAACAAGCTTTGCTGGATGCCACCTTCATCTAGACCATCAACTACATTGAAGTCTAAGGGCTGTTCACACAGGTCCCAGATGCTCTGGGGGCAAAGGATACGCAGTTCACTCATCTCAGAAATGTCATCATGTCCCAAAGAAAGACCTGTTGTTTGGGACTGTGTCAGAAATACTTGGGGTCTGGGTTACTCTCATGTTTCCCCTGAGCGGCTGTGGTAAGGCCAGTTATGAACTGATTCCTAAAGGTCTTTTCTATGTTAGCTCTAAACAAATGCAGCACAACGTGACTCCTGGACTGTTTTGCTAACAATTTTCCACGTGCTGTCATGCTGACTCAACCTGTCACTTCGTTTCCTTAGTACCACCTATGTATTTATATTCATGGCATACAGTGTTCACTATAAATAAGACTATACATTTGGGGTCTTATCTGTAGAAGTCCTTTTTTGCTGTATTTCCATAGTGCTTTGCCCGGTGGGATAGCAGTCAGTGACTGATGCTCCCATACACTAAAAATCACATGCAATGTTTCTCACCACTGCCTCTCAACCAAATTCCCAAATAAATACTGCTCCATCAATGAACATGTAAACTCTATTACATAAATGCACAGTGCTTTCAATAGCCTATGCAGGCTTACTGCCCCTTATACCACATAGCATTTTGAGAGGAGAATCTGACATCAGCACAGCACTGAACAACCACAGTGGAATAAGCTGACACCTTTTGTTCTCACTGATACCCATCAACTTTCTTAATATTCACTCCTTTGGTTTTATTCTTTTTTGTGCAAGGCAATAGTCCTTGCTGAATGAGAGTGAGAAGACCTTTCGTAACACAATCTCAGCCACTTCTGAATAATTAGTTCAAGTATTATCACCCACCCTGAAGCCTGGAGGAACTGATTTGCCAGGCTAGGATACTCTGGAAGAAGGAAGGATCAGTTGTATATTGACTTCCCTTCTCCATTTCCCTGTTTAATACTGTATTCATGGAGCCCCCTCCAATGGCTAACTGGGTCTCTGAGAAGTTTCTGGTTTATTTATAAAATGAAGAGAAGAGTAAATATGAAAGACCACATGTATTCACCAAAATAAGGACAGTCATCATCTTGTTAGGATCGTATTACTGATCTGAATCTATAAAATACCCTCTGCTGTAATGGAATATTGTCATGCTACTTGCCCTGACAGATGTTTTCTGGGCAAAACAAACAGGTGAACAGAAGCTCCCAGTGTTGAATATAGAACCTATTTCTAGCACACTAACAATATAAGATAGTGCTTCCTAACCTGTTCCAAGTCTTTCCAAAGGATTCTGCCTGAGCAGTAGGGTAATCAGGTCCTGGGCATCTGGAGGTGGTGCTTCATCCTTTTCAGGCCAGTTGATTTCATCTAGCAAAACAAAGTTGTTTGTTATTACTGATGTCTGATCCCAACATCCAGCAGACACTGTGTGAAAGCTCTTGTAGTGAGCTAGCAGTAAAGTCACATTAAGAAAACTGTTTCAAGTTGCTCTCTGTTGCATACCAACTACTTCTGATTTTTATACTCCCTACACATACTCCATGAACATATTGTTATGATCCCATTTTCCTTGGTAGTATCCTTTAACCCAAAACAGCGTTTAACAACATAACACAGGCATGCTTGACTCATGGAAAACTATTGCAAAATATTAGCACAAAAAATTGTATGCTGTCCCTTCTCCCTGCCTGCCCTGCAACCCCTCAACCCCAGCAAAAAAAGATCATGGTCTACATTTTAGTTCTGGTTCATGCAGACTGCTGTTAAGATGGATGCAGCTGACCTAACCCAGGCAGTCACTGCTCACATCTGTAATCCTTCTCTAACGTTAGAAGACTCACTGCAGTCACTACTCCCATGACTATGGGCCAAGAAACTGTGCTCTGCTCTGAAGAGATAGATGCCAACGGAGCTTTTTTCCAAGCATCTCATACTTCAGAGGAGAACCACCCCACTCTACAGATTTCTTATAAGACTTTTGCACAACCTAACAAGTTTAACCTAAATCACACAGTCAAGATATCAAACCTTGCAGTATTCAGGTAAGGCTAAATAAAAATTCTGCCCAACTTTCATTTAATCTAAACAATGGAAAATTGCACCAGCTTCAATATGAGCATGAACTTTGTAACAGCATACACAGCAAGTTTTGTCTGAGTTTTAGCAGAAACTACCTTCGCAAATGTAATATACCGCAGATTTAGACAAAACTGCCTAAGTTTCTTGGGACGTACCAGGATTTTGGCTTCAGAGAACGAGAATGTTGGGAGCTAGGAAACTTTGTTATCATTTTATGATCTAGATCTTTCTTTCAAAATGATCACTATTGGAGAAATACTCATCAGAAGCTACACACAAGTTTAATCTTTGTATTTCAGAGTTTAAGGAAAGGTACTGAAATAAAAGGGCATGACATGTAATCTGTTTCTGGAGCATTATTTTTAACCTAGATCATTTCAGGCATTTAAGTTTACACCGAGGCCTCACACAACTGTATTCATACAACTTGGGGGCAGGAAAGGCAATTTACAATGAAGAAGGAGCATCATAAAATGAGGGGGCAAGACTTTAAGGTAGATTTTCAAGTAGAATGTAACTTTGACCCACAGAAACTGGAACTGAAGTCTAGGCTATAATTTGGGTTCTTTAACATGGCTTTTACAGTTGAATACTAGGGGCCCATATATTTTAGCACAGGAAACTTATCCACAGTAAGAATGATTTCAGTAAGGATATTCAAAATAAAAGAGAAGAAACTGACAAGTCAACATCAAAACAAGAACCTAAGCTGACCAACAGTCTGGGAAACTGAGTGGGAATAGCTCAGGTTTACAAACATACACTTCTACAGATAATTGCTGCAAGATAAATGGACACATTCAAACAGTTATTTGCATAAGTATCAGCTAGATTGTAATACATGACAATGTTTTACAAAATGTAAAATTAATGCCACATGCAAAAGAAAGTTTAAAGTGCGAATTCGTCATTAATTTTTGACTATTCCTTCCCTTCTCCCAGTCAGAGAGCATAAAGATAAAAACACATGTGTATGTGTCTGGAAATGCAATAAAAACATGAGTTATTTCCATGTTTGCCTGCCTACGGCTTCCACTGCAGTTTCAATCTGATTTGGAAAATCAAGCATGAATATGCATCACAGCCATGAGGCATCCCGAACAAAGCCAGCATTTGCTGCTTGTGTTAATTAAACAGTTGATTCTCCTTGCCACTCAGGCCTCAGCATATCACATCAGAAAACAACACTGTTATAAATCCATGAACAGCTAGAATGTTGTATAAAGAGGTCATATACTAGAGGTAACTTGCAAATCCCTTTCATTACAGTTACAAACAAGACCAGCTTTCAACTTCAGAGATGAAGGAAAGCAAGATGATGATACAGTGTCTCCTTAAGTGCAAAAGGGGATTTGTTGCATTCTCAGAGAATAAGGAACCAGAAGTGCAGTTAGTTTTCTGTCGGATTTTTGTAGGTTTGTTGTTGGTTTTGGTTTGTGGTTTGTTTGGTTTTTTTGGGGGGTGGTGTGGTGGTGGTTTTCTTTTGGTCTTAGCTACTGGACCTTTTAAGCAGACCATAAAATGGTACGGGAAATACTCAGTAACAGAGGTATCATTCTGTTAGACTTCTGGCATAAATAGAAGCTCTCAACATCTATGCATCTGGGAAATTTATGAAAACAGCAGGTAGGATAGTAAACAATTCTGTTTAATTATCATTCAGTTTTGCCACAAGCCACATAACAATACTTAGGGTCAGCTTGCAGGTTAAGATCTAAAAGGTTATTGAATTTTAAATGGAAGAAGAACAGCTGCTACAGAAACAACATTACACTACAACAATCACCAATGAAATCATTAACAATCTGTGAATTGAATTTGTTTCCTTCTCTTTCTCATTATTTATTATTCAGGAGACATTTGTTTTCCCGTTTTATTACACCTTTGTTAATTTCTTCACTGTGCCATGAGGCATTTTCCCATTTATGCAAATTTATTTTAACCATTTTTGCTCTGGTATGATTTATTTACAAAAGACTGAAATCACTGTGCCATAGTGGCACTACTTTTCTACTAGTACTGCTTTTCTTTTTCAAACAGTGCAGCTTAACCATTGTATTCTACCGCTACTGCATTTCTGTACTTAGCAGCAATATGCAGTAAATTCAGCTTTTAATCCAAATTTATTCTTATTGCTTTGACAGCAAATAGTGTATTACAGTATCATGGTAATTGTTGTTTTCTGAGCAAAACCAGCTTGAAAACCTAGTCTGTAAAGTTTTAACTATCTTCACTATTAACAGAAACCGAAACGTTTCACAGCACACAAAGAAATTTGGGATTTTTGTGATGGTCCTCACCACTAATGACTTGTCCAAACAGCTCTTCTGGTGTATCTCCAAAGAATGGCACGCACCCAACAAGAAATTCATAAAGGATAATTCCCATAGCCCACCAGTCCACAGGTTTTCCATAACCCTGTCTCAGTATCACTTCAGGAGCTATGTATTCAGGGGTACCACAGACCTAAAAGAAAGAAAATAAACATGATGATGAAACAAGTCTAACTTGAGCTATGTCACATCATTTGTAATTCTTAAAAAGTACAATACAGAAACATGGAATAATGGAATAAGTAGGCTTTAGTCTGCTGAGTTTACATCACAGCTACTGTTTTTAGAATGACCTAGCTACATTTAGAGGCATCATAATCAACATTTGTGTATCTGTCATGCAAAGAACAGTGTGTTTCACACACTGCAGTCCATCATGGCAAATATTTTATTTAACTTAAATACATCCTTTTCTTTATATGAAAGTTGTGATGTTTTTTTTCTGAAGTTTTACAGTGAACAGATTGTGAGCAATAGTAATGAGGCATGCTTAAAGGGAAATGGGCCATAGCAAGGATTTTAGCACCCTTGGCTGTACAATGCATCATGAGCTCCACAAGCACTCTGCTGAGACTTCTGAATTCCTTATAAAAACAGTTTCCCATTTGTCTCTCTCACAGATTCACTTGCACACAATTAGATTGTTCATCTTACTAATAGATCCTAACGTAGAAAGAAAAAAGTGTAGAATAATCTGCAAGGCATCAGTAAAAGTAACTGACGTACACAGTCGGAACACCAGTGTAGGAATAACAACAGTTTATGTTGCATTCATATACTGTTCTGTAATGATGGTATCATGGTACATTCTGCTAGCAAAACATCACTTTGTTTGAACACTCAATATAGAAATGCAAAAGGCCGTATCTTACTTGTTTGTCAAGGAATTCTCTGGCATCCTTCTCAATGTGACCTTCATACAGATTGGTAGTCAAACTCATTAGCCCCACCTTTGACAGGCCAAAGTCTGTAAGCTTTATATGGCCCATGGATGTTACCAATAAACTGAAAATTAGAATGATGTGAAGTTACTGTGATATAATTCAATATTACGCGCTTATCATTAGTATTATTATTATACTTGAAGGAAAATTTTTCATTAGCATTGCAAAAATATAAAGACAGCTTAAAAAATAATTTCACCAGGTACTAAATAAACAGGTAAAAAATCTGACAGTCTTACACTTGTTATCATCAAATGTAAACAAGCTTTTCATATGTAATTGCACAAATCTTATAGAATCATACAAGTGTTGAGAGCTGAATGCTAGATGCTTTGAAGAAAACCGAAAACCATCATCTAAAAGACCTATAATAGAATTAATACTGCTTTTGAAGTGTCATGAGCATTTTTTATCTGTAGCAAGCTGGGTCATTCAGCTGAAAAAACCCCTCAGGCATTAAGTTAGTAACTAATACTATACTGGTCTGAGGTACTACTCATTGAAGGTATTGTCACCCAACAGACATGACTTAAATTCTTTTCCTTTTTTATTTTTCAAATGTGAAAACAGGAAGAAGATTAATGGAGCTGCAACAGCCATACTTTTTACTGCAACTACTTGCTGTAATGCTGTTTATGGTATAGGAGCAACATTATATTTCTAAATATTGAAAAAAAATAAAAAAAACCTTGCAACATAGATTTCCCAACCTGGTAAGTCTTGTCTTCATATATGCAACTATCTGCAAGTTAAAGATACTTCGGATGTTTTAAGCATAATTTTAAAGATCCTTCCCTTTCCATTTTCCTCCATTTCAGTGAGAAGAGTACACACATTTTTTTTAGCTATCCTAATAGCCTCTTCCATTTCAAAGACAGAAAATTTTAAAGAGTTCTTTTGAAAAAATGCACTTCCTGTAACTGCAGGTAATGAAAAGTCAAATATTGTGCAGAAATTGTGAATCTACATAACATCCATGATAAAAAAAAAATTTCAAAAACATTCAAAGCAAGCTTACACCTTTCATATTTGATCTAACAATTTCAAAGTCCTCTTTTGGTTATATTTTATATACATACTTGTCTGGTTTCAAATCCCTGTGTACAATTCCATAATTGTGAAGGTATTCCAAGGCCAAAACAGTCTCTGCAAAGTACATCCTTGCCATGTCTACAGGTAAGGGACCCATATTCTTCATCAAAGTAGCACAGTCTCCACCTGTGGGAACAGGAGAAACGTTCCAGATGACACTATAAATTTTTAAGTATATCAGAACAATCCATATATGCTGCAGAAAGAGACACAAGCTGTAGTCATAAATGCCTGCTTTCCAGTCAGATGACTCAATTGGACATGTAACCACACCAATTACTGTACTGAAACACAACATGCAGCTGGGAGCAAGCAGTTCAAGGGTTTAGCTGGAAACCAATAAAGTCTGTGCTACTGCTTAAAAAAAAAAAGGGTGGTGGGGGTGGGTGGGGGCATGCAAAAAAAATGCCCACAAAACCAGAGTCTCAGTATTTTTTCTTGTACTGCCTCTGTTCGCTGTTCTCCTTCAGCATCAGCACCTTTTCAAATTGCTTCCTCTTCCCTCTTTCTCCATAAAAATAACTATTACAAATACCCCAACATGTGCTAGTGAAAATTTGAATTCCAGAAAAGCAAACAGCATTTCTACATGAACTCTGAATCCCCATAGGACACTTATGATTACAGCCTATAAGGAACTCCTTCAAAGAGCAGTTATTTCCCGTTATAGCTGGAACACAAGTGTTTTACAGGCTCTCACTAGGAGATAATGATTGGGGAAAAAAGCCACCTTGCTATTGGATTTAGATCCTTAATCTGTATTGCCGGAGTACAGAGGACACACAGGGGGCCCTTCTAATGCAAGTACCATATGGGTTATTTTTCTTTCTTGGTGTACAAAAACTCTCTTCTACCTCTATAAAACAGAACAGACACTTTACCTTCTACATATTCCATAACCATGCATAAATGACGTCTTGTTTCAAAGGAGCAATACATGCTGACAACAAACGGATTTTCTGCAAATGTCAGGATGTCACGCTCGACAAAGGCCTGTTGGATCTGGTTTCGAAGGATGAGATTCTGCTTATTAATTTTCTTCATGGCAAATCTTTGCCGGGTTTCTTTGTGTCTCACAAAATACACAGCACTAAAGTTCAAATGGGAGAGAAGAAGAAAAAAGTTCAAACTTAAAATTTAATTTTTTAACAAACAAATCATTTACAGAATACATATACTTTTTTAAAAAAAAGAGACGGGTTTAATTTAGTGTAGTTAACCCACCTTTCATGTTAGAGAATTGGCTACAAACCTGATTTTCTTTAATAACTAGGATGAGTCTCAGTCAACAAAAATCAGTACACAAACTAAACCCAAACAACAGATACAGCAAGTGCTCTCAGCTCAGGCAGACTTGGGGTGCTTCCATCAACAAAAGATTATATACAAAACCCAGCTATGGCACAGTGTTATATATCATTCCAACAAATGCTTATTCGGTAAGTAAGCTGTGAGATAACTGTGACTCAGACTCCATCCAGGGGATCACAGGCTTCTCATGAAAGTTGCTCTGAAGTTGTTTGATGGGGTGGCTCCCTCATTGACAGGTACAACATCTTCTGTTGTTGTTCAGTCCCAAACATCAGCATTGATCCATATCAGGTGTAGGTCACCAGCAGGTAATCCAAAACAAGGATCACTGTGTTAACCACATACTAAGGTGGAATTAACATGTATCTTGACATGCAGAATTTCCACTGTAGCACTGGGTACTACAAAGTTTCCTGTAAGCTTGGTTAGGTAAGGTCAAGGCAGCGAGGGAAGTGAAAAGAAACCACCACTCAAGTGGACAAGCCTTCTTTCTTTCTGGGCTCAGCAGGAAGAATCACCCTGCGTTGAAATGCTAACACAGGACATTACTGCTGCATTTCTCCAAATTCCTTGAGGAAAATCCTGAAAATGTCTGCCTTGTTTGAAATCCACTTCGTAGCATTTAATGCTTGTAGGGTCTCCAGTATATAATTACCACAGTAGTGAGTGTTTACGGAAAGGACGGACTAAAAGAAGAAAATAGTGGGGGGAAAAATGAGACTCCATTTTGTAGTTTTTAAATTCAATTTGTTATCCCCATGAGGTCCAATTACCAGCGTACAGTTATTTAAACACAAAAAGCAATTCTTGCATTATTATTTCTATACACAGCTACTGAAGTTACAGGCACTGAAAAAATGAACATGGTTCTGCTTTCCTTTGTGGAGAAAGACTTCTAGACAAGGAAGTTTCTCTTACTGATTCCAAAAGGTTTCAGTAATCCCTTGTTCCTGTCTGAGCACATGGCAGGTAAAAGACATTACACCATTATGAAAGTAGGGAAAAACCATCTTGGGCAAAACTCAAGACAAAACCAAACCCACCCTTCACACCTTCTACCAGGTCTCACTCCTCCTGCCCCAAGCTTGAAAGAATTTCGAGTTATTCAGCTCCAGTACTCCTCCCTGCTGGCTTCAGGCCTCTTGTCCTCCTGCACGTCTTCCTACCACTCACCTCATACTCACTTCTCTCTCCACCCCCTTCATTACAACTCATTTCCTCCACTTTTCCTTCCCTTACATTCCTCTATCTTTTATTCCTATCTCCTGTCAGTCAATCTTAGCTTCTTAATCTGCTGTAATTTCATCTATTCTTTTCCCCATGTCAGCCCCCTTGCACAATCCTGGCATGTAAAAGAGGTGTCTGAAGCCACAATCCTTCAAAAACCCCCATGAAGTTATATGAATGAACTGAGGAATGCCTGAGAACTCAGCATGCAGATCTTTGTCAGAGCTTTACTTTGGGCAGTGTGCCAAGATGAACTCTTGAAAGACACCTACTAACCAGAGCATGTAATTACAGCATTTTAATAAATCCTCTCTGCAGATCATATGGATCTACAGAATCATATTACCATATTTAAAGATGAAGAACCAGTAAGTTCTAAGGACTACCTAGACCAGTAAATATCTGGGACATGATGGCTATGTTTTCCCCAGGTCTCTAAATTGCATTCTCCAGTTTTAGTCACAGGCAGGTAATTGTAGATCTTTCCATTAGGATTCAGTTACCCACAATTCCTCAGAAAAAAACGGGTAGTTCAAGTGTCCCAGACTCACAAGAAAACTGCAACCCAATTGTCTCTCTCAGGTTTACACATGCATACACTGTTCATGCTATATAAAGTGCTTTTAAATGATCTATTATATCCCCTGATCACAGTAACCCCAGCAAACTGCATTTAGACTTTACAAAGAAAACCATACCCTAGTCAGCAGCATGTTATTCCTACAGAAGCCCTCCTTTCTTCATCCAGGATGCTCCCAGTTCACAGCAGTGATACCATTTCCTCAACCTACCAGTACAGTAAACTAAGTACACTGCAACAGCTGTGCCTGCAACTGCCTGTGACACCTGCATTCTCACACACAATTCGTAAGGGTGTATTAGAATTTGCTGAAGTCAGCAAAATGTTACATAAAAAAATGAAATCTTCCTACAGAGAAACAGTCAAATAAAGATGTATAAATTGCCTAGACATTAAAAAGAAAGAAAAGAAAAAAAGTCACCCCTGAAATCTTTCATGTTTCTGCACATAAAGTGGGACTTCAACCTATAAATTAAAAGCTTGGAGTAAAGGAGTAAAGCATTCCTCTGCTGAGACATGACTGTGAACTTTTGAGGTAAAATGATGGGAACAGCCACAATGAGTTCTAGCACGTAACAACTTTGTCTTGGGTAATTTTGAACCCTGGTCTACTACCCTTGAAGCATGCTTCTGTTATTGTGTAACAACTTACTGCATAGATTGTGATCTCTTTCTGTTCACTCTCCGCAAAGCTGTCAACTTGTTACATTCTCCTCATCCTGGCACTGAACCTGCACCTTGTTTTATCCCCCCACAGGCCCGCCTTCCCACTTCTCTCCCTTTTGTTTTTCAGAATGCTACAGCTGGAGCACTAGGTGGAAGTTTTATCTTTGTTTTGTATGTGTTTTTTATAGAGTGCCCAATACCTCACTCCTGGTTTTGTGGTCTTGATCATTAAAGCTGCTCATGATTTTCAATATAGTATAAAGACAATTGTAAATCTGAGGATTGCCCCAAAAGCAATGTACTAAGAACATCCAGACTATCCAATTGCCCTGTTGATCCGTTCAAAGGCAGTGGTATGCCCTGTCTGCCTGCAAAGCCACAATCAGAGTGGCATTACTGCAACCTTCTTTGTTTTCAAATAAAGAATTTTCTTTCCTCCCTCCCTCGTTTCTGTTCTCATAACATGGCAACAAGAGATTTCCAAAACATCCTGTGTTTTCACTGTACGGATCGCAACAGGTACAAAAGTGTTCTGTATTTTACTGATGCTGTATTACAAAACATCAAGAAAAGTTTACTTTTCAGGAAAACTAAGAAAATTCATAAACTTTGGCACTGTCCAAACATTATCTTATTCCACTTCCAGCATAAATATCAGCTTGAAAAAGGGTATCTCTAAAATAAGAACTGTTCACATGTGTTAAGATGAACAAAAAACCAGTAAAACTTTGAACTGGGTTCCTGAATTGCTCCAACTTAAATATTATGCAATCTATCCCGCCAATCTTAGAACCAAGATTCTGTTTTTTCTCTAAAGTAGCTACAGGCTTCAGGCCTAGTTCACAGCTCTACAGTGACTTCAACTTTCAGAGCTATTTTACAATCTAGTCTACATTCAGCGCTTGAGGCTAATACAGCTGTCAGTTGCTTTGACTTGATTCTCTACAGTTTGTCACAGGACCTTGAACTACTTGTGGAAACACAGGTACTGTACTTGCTGCTTAAAAGTTACAGCTGCTTACCAGGAACCATGTTTCATTTGCACAAGCAATTTCCTGAGAAAAGACTGTTAAATTCTGTACTACCCTGGAATTATGTCTGACCGTGCCTCCAGTGAAGAGGAGCCACTTTGCAAGGCTGTGATTCACGTTAACAGCAATACAGTAAAGTTTACGTATAGTTATTTGAATCAGAATTTACAAGCAGCGCTGTGCCACCTCCTAGTTGGGCAATGTCCATGACCTGATCAGATTTATTTGGGGGCATGGGGAAATGCTGCCTAAAGCACTGCAGCACTCCTAACACGAGCATCCAGTGTGGTGTTGGTCTTCTGGGACAACATACAAAGCTTCCCCTCAGCAGTATTTCAGACTTCTCCTAGTCTGCCTAGAAACAAATCAGAAACTGACCATCTGAACCAGAGAACACAGTGACTGATCCTTCTCTCACAGCTGGTACTCATCTTCGTTGCTCAAATTATGGCACAAATTTTGACTGATAAAACCACCTCTCCATACCTAACAGTAGCACCACCTGCTATCTTTACAGTAGTAAACACATGCAAAATTATGAAGCTGTTGTCCGGATCTCCTATGGGTAACCTGTTCTGTATTTGCAAAAGAAACACTTCAGAAATTCAGTGCCTCATCAATTTGTAGCATGCTGCACATTCAGGAAGGACAGAATCTGAGACCTTCAACACGGTAACAACCACCTTTCGCTACCACCAAGAGGATTGCATCAGCTGCCAATATTCAATCCTCACAAATATATTACCCAGAGAAGAAAGATAATGCGCTTGTCCTGTGCTGTACTGGGAAGGAAGGCCCACTTGAGGGCAATAAAACACGTGAGTTCAAGTTCATCATTTTGAGTAAGTCCACAAGGAATTATGAATATATAGGATCCCCAGCACAGAAACTGCCAGCCTCCACTTTCTAAACTGTTCTTTAATGCTATGGGCTCCTGGGCATCAAAGCCTCTTGGCTCCGCATAGTGCAGTCACCCACAGGAGTGAACAGAAAAGCAGGAAAGCCATACTGCTTTATCAGAGCTGCAGTCCGCTCAGAGCTGGTACTAGTAAAGTGAACCTACACCACCACACTTTCCCCTATCCCCTCCCATTTCTGAACTGGCAGCTGCCAGGCTGATCATAAATTAACCTGACTGATGGGGTGTTTATTCTGTCTTATTCCCAATGCAAATACACATGAGCAAGTACTGTCAACTGAGTGGAGAAGGGACAGGAATGAGTACTCACAGGTTAGGGGCAGTAGCTGCTCAAGCCAATACTGAGTCAGAGTTTTTAGATTTACCAAGCAACACCATTAGCCAGTATGTCATGTGCATATTGACATTATCACCTTTGTGGAAGTAAAAGCATTCCAGGTAGGCACAAAACTGGTATCATGTGTATGCTTTAGGCAGGTAAGTGTTATACATTAGTGAAGAGCAACTGAATTAGTATCACTCACTTCCCTGAAACCAAATGTGATCTTTATTCTGTTGAGCTTGTTCAGGAAACCAGGCCAACGCCAACTTGAAGAGACGGCCTACTACTACCTGCTACTTCTTGCAAGCTGGAACGTGGAAAAAAAATGTTGCTGTGACTGCAGTAACAGTTTAAAATTTGGGAAGTATGGAAAGTTTTGGCTGGCTGAAAAAAGTCAGATAGACAGCTTGTGAAACCATTAATGACTTGGCCAGCATCCTACACGTTTACTGATTCACAGCTTGTTTAACTTCTTGTATATTCCTAGCCATTCCCAAAAGCCTGATACACCTCATCTACTATAGTCATTTAATTGCACTACAAATTAGTTTACCCAATCAATTAAAACCACAGAACTGCTAAGACATTTACTCAAACCTTCACAAAACCAATAGTTTATATTTAAACTCATCAAGTTTAACATATCTGACAAATCTCTGCTACAGCATGCCAAGACCAGCAATCACCCTGTCAAGCAGTCAAAGCTTTCCATTTCACTAATGAAGGCAAAAACACCACAGCAAAATCAGAAAGCAGAATGTATAGCTCTGTTTCAAAAAAACTGGTTCAGAATTAAAACCTCCATTATAGCCTCAAAATAAATAAAAAACAATAGCATACTGAATCTTTAATACGTCAGAGCATAAAATATGCCCAATGACATATTTTTGAGAATAAATCAATGAAGCAAAGGCAGAATTCACACATGTTCAGGTTATTTAAAAAAATTAATGGCCTGAAAAACATGGAAGGGGGAAAAATATCCTTGTAGCATAACAGCAGTAACTTCTATTTCAGCTGCTTGTACTTGTAAATAAACTGCAATAAATACCTATGGGGCAGTTTACTGCTTTGTATTCACAGATGACACAGGTATTATTGCTTTATTCCACTCCATTTTGTGGATGGATTAAAAAAGCATTTAGGTTATCATGGTATCTTCCCCTTTAAACTTGACTTTAACTTTTGAGTAAGTTAACTATCAATCATGTTGGTGCCAACATAAAAAACACACACAATAAAGATCAAAAAATGGTCTGTCAATATTATGGTCCCACTTACCTGACATATCACAGGGGACATTTTCAAGCACAGACAGTTTTGAAAAAGTGATACCCTAGAGAATTTAGGAGCACAAGCCTCCTCAACTTGCAGTACTTGGGAAGACGTGACTAGGTGGTAAAATCACTTCTAGCAGTGAGTAAATACCTACAAAAGTTTATTGTTTCACAGTTCACTGACTGCACTCCTTTCCCTCTATACTAATTAGTAAGGGGCTTACCTTTGTTTTTGATTTTTCTTCGAAGCAGTAACCATTTTGAACAAAAATCCAAACCAACAAAACCTACTTTGTTATTGTTTGCTAAGTATGGAAGTAATAGCACTCTACCAAACTGATGAGATTTTCCATTTCCACTTCTAATTATCCCACCAGCCTACCCCTGTTCTGACATTTGCTAAAGACAAAAATGATTCATGCAGAATCTGGATACACCCCAGTCTGTTCACTCTCTGTCAGCTCTCCCTTTCCTCACAAATGTATTGGAGTCGCATCCGATTTTGATGACATTTATATTGTCAATTTCACATATTATTGGCGTTAAAAAGGCATCTCGTAAGTATTGATCTTCCGCGCCACCAACATGAAGGAAAAAAATCCCCATTGCCTGTATTGTATGTGCCATAGAAAGTCATGGATTTTCACCCTTTCTTTTCCAGCTTTTCAGATCCTTACTTGCCTCTGGTTTCAAATCGTCAGTTGTCTACAACCTGTATTTCTTAATGGCTCATCAAGGTTCCTTCTGACTCTTAACACCTATGGGGCAAGAGCCACAGGTCTACCGAGCCTCTGTAGGTAGCCAGCCTTGTGCTGCTGGCTGCAGCATGCCCTTCTGCAACTGCTCCCTCCTCTCCCCACACCTCAGCATCCTAAAACTCCTGGGAAGCTGGGCAGGTCTAGTGACTCAGATGCCTCTTCCTCCCACAGGGACCCACCCCATACGGTTCTTCTTATCCTCCTCCAGTAAGACAAAGAGGAAATTAGGTAGGAATTGAAAAGAGGAATGGAGGGGACCAAGCATCTGCCAAGGGAAGCAGAAAGGGATACAGCCAGGGAGGGGAGCAGCAGCTGCTGCTAACTGCTGGAAGAAAGGCTTTTGAAATCCTGGGGTAATTGGGAGAAAATGGCATATGTTAAGTAATGAGTTTGCCTAGGGAGAAATTCTGAGAAAATGAATTGTGCAGAGGCTGACTAGTGAGAAGTTGTATTTGGATGTTTACATAACTTTAATGCAAATTATGCTATTTCCTTCAGGCTTTTCACTGAGTTGTATAAGCAGGTCTGGACACAATAGCCTCCGCACAAGCTATCATGACCAATAGTACTAGGCAGTACTACATGCCTTCTGTCCCAGAGCTCAGGGTTACCTCTAACTAAATATGATCAGAGTATTACTGTGCCCCTTAGCCTCAGGCCATCAAAACGGCATGCAAAACTCCAGGGGGCTGACTGCAAGTGCACTTGCTTCTGTGTCCAAGGTCTCATCAGAGTGCTCCGTCCTATCAGGTCACCGCTGCTTCCTAGCTCACACAGAGGTGTGCAGAGCACAGCCAGTCTGATGGGGTCTGTGCTGGACAGCAGCACACCTCTCTCAGCTGCCAGGCTGTGTGATATGGTCTCATTTGGCAATGGGCTCCTCATCTCAAGACAGAAACCCCTTTTCTGAACCAATACATCCCCTCCTGGTCCTGCAGGTTATGCAGAGTGACACATTTCTCGATACACTTCAGTGCAGAGGAGCAGCCAGTCAAGGGTCTGATAGTATCTGATCCAAAGAGGTGACTAAAGACAGACTTCTGCCTGCTGGTAGACACAATCCCTGCAAGCACTCCCAGAAAACATTTCATGTTCATTTACAGCCCGGGCTAACATAATTTTCTCTTGATCTTCTACAATATCTCTAGCTGACTCATACCACTGGGTAGTGAGCTGAACACTTTCCAAGTACCCAGAAACTAATCAAGTAACAGTAATTCCTTAAAAGCTAACTGGTTAAAATTTGAGGACAGAAGAATGCCCATGGAGTAGAAAGAAAATAGTGCTACCCTACTTAAGGAAATATGTTTCTACTTCCTCAGTATTTTCAGGTCAAGTAAGCACTAATTTTTAACAATCTGTCTCCCTGTAGATGCAGGTTTATCCTGTTTCACATCTGCATAAACACAGGCCATCTCCAGTATTATAAAAGTGGATTTAATGCCTTTTGATTTACTCCCGATTTCATCTTTGACATTACATGAATGTAAGCATTCTGAATTTCTGAAAAATCTTCATGATGCAATATTCAGTATCATAATTTACTGCAGCAAAGAGTAACTCATTATTGCCTAGCAGCCTTTCCAGAAAGTTTTTTTGTGACTTTCAAATACTAGCAACAAAACAGGAAAGCAGAATGATAAAAGCAGCAGTGCAAACAAACTCCCTCACATAAACATCCCTGCAGTAAGAAATAATGGAAGTTAGAAAATATAATATGCAAAAGAGCTGTTCCACTCATGGATTACTCACCCATAAGCTCCATTACTAATCAGCTTAATTGTTTCAAAATCACTTTCCCGAGGTTTCCTCTGCAGTTTCAGTGAAGCATTAGAGCTCTTCAAAGAGGAGAAAGACCAAAGTTAATACAGCACTTTTTTCAAAATCAGGGAAAAATAAAAAAACAATTATCACCAGGCTGTCACACCCTGATGAATCAGCTAAAAGCTCTGGTCAGTTAGCCACACAGCTAGCACGAAGACTAAAGGGACTCCTGAAGCAAAGCTGCTTCTTCATTGAAAGGTTATGTTACACCACAGCTATTTGTCCGCTTATGTGCATGTACAGGTTAAGAGCAGACAGGCATGAAGCCAGCAATTCACATCCAGAGTTATGGACTTCTGTGAATCCCACCAGGCACTTATTGGCCACTGCCCTTCCCCATTTTAGTATATCTGACTCTGGTAGTAACAAAATGTAGATGAGCACTCATCCATTCAAGTAAACTTTTGCATATTTTGAACTAATGTTAGGGTAGACTGTGATACAACAAGACAGACTGTGAAGACAGACAGAAAATCAAGGAGAAAAATATGGAAGATAAAAATGCAATAATTCTACCATTTCAGAGGTAACTTTCACCTACTTGTATGCCAGAACATTTTCAAAATGGAGCTGTCTCAAGTACTGCATAACCTTTTTTCCGGCTTTAATTTTTAATCAATCTTGAAGATAAGTGTGAACTAGAATTGGGGTCCAGGGGGGATCATGAGGGCATGGAATTCCAAATTCACTATTCCAAACCCACAAGATCCTTTTCAAGATATTTTCCAAATCTGCAAGTTCTACAATCCCTATCCAGGCAGTCTGGTAATAGTTAAGGCTGAAAGCAGACCTGGTTGGAACATTTTCAGTTAAATGCTTGCTAAAGAAAATTCAGTGCAAGAAGATTAATAAATATGTTAATCTAATGAATTACACAGGAGCAGAGAACACTTATCAAATTCTTTAGTTCACTTGTCTGTCAGTATCGGATTCTTCCTAACTGCGTATTTATGATGATTTTGAGTGGTCCTGTGCTTGAAAGTAGTGTTTCCTGTCAATTCCTATGTGTCTTCATTCCACAGCTACACTTTGAGAAAATGTTTCCAAATATTCACCCTACATTGTTCTTTTTTTTTCCTTACTGTTCTTACTTTTTCATCACCTCCCCTACTTGTGTTTCTTTACTACACTGCATTATCCTTCCTGTGTTTCTTCAGCATTTTCACAACACAAATAACTTTACAATTGTAATTTTTTAGCTACTGGTAAGCCAGTTTGCAGCTTAGATTCTCCTAAGCGCTTTCATCAAGTCTTCTAGTTATTCTTTCCATCTTTTCTCCAGTTTGTCAGTATCCTTCCATTAACTACTTCTCAGTTCTAATACAGTATTTCAAATGTAGATGAACAAAAGCAGCAGTGTAATAAACACCCTTCATGTTCACAACTCTGGAAGTCTTTATAGATGGCATTTTGTCGGAAAGTCAAAATTACCTCAGTGTGACATGTACCAGAGGATGATGTCTTTTCTGTAGTATATCGGAACTAGTTTAAGAGATGCCTGTATTTTAAACTCTACTAACATTTGTAAATACCTGTAAAGTAGCACTGAATTGCCTATGTATCCCCCAAAAACACATTAGCTTTTTCTATCCACTTGCACTGAAAAAAATCCATGTTAAATTGTTAGAACTCCAATTATTCTGTTGACTGAAAACTAAGGTTTAAGAACCAACTTTTAAAAACAACAATTTAAACTGAAAGCACTTAAGCCCACAATACTCAGCCCAACCAACTCCTCCAAACCCTTTTTCTTTTTGCCCACCTGAACAAGCATCTAACAAAATATTACTGTAAGATACCCATTATTATAGACAATTTTTTTCAAACATAGTTTCAGAAGTAGATCAAATGATCTTCCAGATTGCAAATTAACTTTCTGAATAGAGGCTATCTGCTAACTTGCTCATTTCTTCTTTGCCTCCTCAATGGATCTGTTCAGAGTCTCAATTTGATCATTAGCTGCCTTCATAAATGAACTATTTTAAAATCTGTTTAAAATATTTTTAATGAAATTGTTTAAGAGTCCTTCTAAAAGAAAAATCAGTACATTAATTAAACAGAAATAAAGGAAGCAGTAGCGAGGTTTTGTGGTAAAACAACCGCCACATGATGAACACTGATTTTGTGGAAGTGGAAGCTAAAGACACTGCAACATCTAGGAGAATAGGTAGAAAGTTTTTTTCTAATATTTTTTGTGAGTCTTCTGTCTGCTGAGCACCATGGTTAGTTGGAGGATCAACTACTTTTCTATTCAGTCTGTTTACACATACCAGGAGAAAAAATGGGCCAGGGCAACCACAACATGTTTTGGTTTTTTTTCTGCTCAGATTCAGCAAAAACAGTAATATTAACAGGAAAACTTACATTTATTGATTCATCCACTTCCAGAGTTTCTGCTGTCCCACTGTCACAGCTAGCTAGCTGAGCAATTTCTGGAAACAAAGATCAGACATGTCATTGTAAACCGTAGCAAGCACAAAACTAAATATAGTACAGAAAACCTGAGAAGTGACACTTTTCTGGAATACTTAATAAGCATGCTGTCATACCTGTATTACCTGCCAAGTAACTTTTAGGGTACCTTCAAGTATATATAATAAAATCCCACCCAGAAAATGAAGACCTGCTATTCAAAGCCTATGTAATCTTCCACTGAAGAATTCGAACAGCCATGAAGCAATGAAAAGTGATACTGTTATCCCTGCTGAGACATGGGAATTCTGAGATTAGTGTGTGATCTGGGCATTAAGGGATTAACTGGGAAAAAAGGGAAAGAGAGTACTGATCTACTAAAACTCCTGAGGATCTTGGTCCCTGAGGGATTAATAGTAGGACCCATCCTTGTTAGGCTCCTTCACAGTCAGAGGAAAAAGCTTCTCATTTAGACAGAGATGGACTCCAAATGTTTTGCATCTTCTACACAGAAATGCTCACGTGCCTAACAGAATAAGCTAAAAGCCATTTTCTTAGACGCTTGTAATTTCTGGAGTCACTAGCACAGACTACTTTTCTGGGGCACTAAGATTTTGGGAGTCTACAACTTGACCTGGTTGTCCCTGCCAGGATCAACCTGTGCTGCAGAGCTCCTAAGCCTACCCTGTTCTCTTCAGGGGCCCAGTAACGAAGAATTCATCTGCGTAATGAAAGCTAAACAGGACAGCTGATGTCTAAAAAGACCCTGGGAAGCTTAGTATTACTTTAATCATATACATAGTTAATTATATACTCCACACAGCCAAAGATGCACATTTTATCATAATTATGTGCTGGCGATCATACAACCACCTGAATTTGTGAGATGTGTTTTTATCTCAGGACTGTTAACTGAATTTATGAACACAGAAAGTGATGGAAAATTTACACATAATATCTAAACTGGATTTTTCTATATAATGAGAAGTGACAATTAGAAGTGAAATTCTGTACATTTACCGTAATCATTAAGAGCGCATTAACCACACAGATAATTTTCTGTTGGAACAGCTAAACATTTAAGGGAGTAACTCTCCTTTGTAATTACTACCCAAAAAACAATGTTTGTCAAGTGTAAGAATCAGGGATAACAAACATGTAATTTCAGAAAACAAACAAATATTTGAAGTGTTAACAGACGTTAAAAAAATTTTAAAAATTCTGAATATGCAGTCAATAAACAGAGAAAAACATCTGAGAACAGATCTTAAAAAAAAAACAAAACCAAAACAAAGACAGCCAAAGCTAAAATTATATAGGCCAAACTCTAAAGTGGAGTGGATTTCCCTGGAAAAAGTCACAGGTTTGTGAACATGGGGTTTTTATAATGAAAGTGGTGATGAAACCTTTATTGTACAAGTGAGAACCAAGCAGCTAGAATAATGTATTTTGACAGCCTTCACAACTGAAATTATTTTCATAAATAGTAAATTAAAATGAGCCATTTTTAAACAGAACTTTTGCAAAATAACCATTATCTGAGAAATAAGTATTATTTGCAAGCAGTAGGTAATAATGGAATGGAAGCAAGAGTCAGCTTTCAAAACAGGGAGCTATGGAACCATTTTGTAATGCCTGAAGAGATTTTTAAAACTCATCTAAACACCATTAAACATCTGCCCTTTTTCTTTCATTGATTTAAACCATTTCTGAAGACTCATGATTCAAAAAGGTAAAGATGGCAATTTAAAAACCATGAAGAAAAATTTCTCCCTGGGGAACTCTTCAGAAATGCAGCTACCAGTCTCTGCTAAGTGATGAATCTGTTGTGGTATTGCTTTCAGTACAGTATAAATTTATCTAGCATTATCTCTGAGTAATGCATGCATCATTTCACTCAAAGAAAGGACACTACAGCTAAGGCAGCAAACAAAGAAGGTAAGTAAAGTAAGGTCTAAAGAAGTAGGTTGCTTTTCTCTGCAGAGGAAGTAAAATCCTTCGCATGACCATTTATGAACACTACAGACAATTTAGCAGCTTAGCTGAAAATACAATTTTATGTTTCAGGATAAGCAGTATTACAGAGGTGGGTTTTGTTTGTTTGCTTTGAAAGATTCAGTTCTTCTGCTATTTAAACATTTTCTATACCTGCATACTAGGGTTTTAAAGCTTTCTCAGGAGTTTTATGTTCGTAACAATCTTCATGTTATGCTTTTTATAGTAATGAATACAGGGTTTCCAAATAATTCTCTCTGTAAACAATTAACACCAGGGCATAAATCCATAGTACCATTCCTTTGGTTTTGCTTAGGAAATGTCCCTGTAAATAGAGATGCCAATTTAAAACCAAACCCGGATCATTTAAGAAGTCAATGCACAGTGATTTATACTGCTTATGAATATCACTTTTTGTGAGGAGGCAGGTAAGCATTAACACAAATCAGATGGCCTGAATTATTTGATCACAGATCTACATACAAACTAACCTTTTAAATGATACACAAAGTAATTCAAAAACATCCCAAACCTGTAGGCACTGAACAGTGAGTAACAGCTCAGCCCAGTTTCATTTATACCTATGGCTGGGTAACAGTTGCCATCAAATCATACCAGTAAATTTCAGCTAGAGCTGAATTAAGGAAGTTGCATTGCCAGGCTGGAAGAAGATTACAAGTATCATTGGCACAGTGTATTTGTGAATGATATTCACAAAAGAAAAATATGAGATGGCCTTTTTTTTAAACGGCTTTGAATTTGTCAGAGTACTGTCAGGGTTAGTGAATGCTTGTTCTGCTACCATCTTTGCTTTGACCCTTTTCAGGTGTACACAGATTATCAGAATGCTTGAAAACATTAAGAAGGAAGCCTGTAGGAGCCTATAGCTGGACAAGGAGATGCACTTACCTTCCAGAGGATCTTTATTTAAGCCCAGCTGGCTAATAATGTATCGAGGGATGTCCGTTTTAATGCCTTGCCCCTCTTTAGCATGGTCTTCAGCTGCTTCCAGAAGATAGTAAAACTCTTCAGGATCAAATTCCTAGAAGAAAAATAGCCACCATCAATCTCTCTGTAGAGACTGAAGTCTTAAAGCCTAATATAAAACACTTCCTTTGCTTCTTCTATTGCAAATATTTGACATTTCCCTTACTAAAAAAACATAACTCTATTCTACTACTAGTAGTCTTTTACTGTATTACAATTCTTATATAATGTAACATGCTGTACGCCATGAAATTTCACAACATTATTTCAGAGCACTACTTTATAAGAATAGTAAGTTCTTTGCATTCAAAACTTCCCATAATATTCAGAATGAAATGACCTATAACTAGCAGTGTTAAGATTTCACATACAGGAAACTTACCTTCCTGCAGCTACATAAAAATGCACTACTGAAATAAATAAACTATGTAAATACATTGCTCTTCACCTCTACATGAGATTTTGAAGTATTTTTAATTGCTAATATGCAGTATGTTTCATGGAAAATACAATTCAATAAAATCACTAACTTCAGAATTAAACTGAAAATTGTAAGTTGCTGAAAACAGTATTTGAACTTCATTGATCCGACTGTTCTGAATCTCCGAATGAAACATCCTCCTTTGGGAACCAACTATATTACAGCTATCATTTATACTGTGCCTAAAAGGCAAGCCTCAAAAAGGAATAAAAACCCCAGAAACTCAACCCCTGCCTATCTCCCCCAGGTCCCTTGGAAATACATTTATTTTACTACCCTCATAGATGATAAAAATAGGAAAGTATTGAAAGCAACAAATTTAGGAAAGGAAGTTTATTAAAAGGTTTGGATTTTTTTTTCTACCAGTATGAATTCACACCAAAACATCTCTCACACTGCTTTTACACTCTGCAAGATGTTCATGCCAGCCACAGATCACAACAGGTTAACAGAGTGACAGCCAGTCAGTCATGAAACATTGATGTAACAAAACAGACATTTGCTGGAGTAAGTCAGTTCTGTCAAAAATATCTGTGGAAGCCAGGCACACTGCTGAGCTAGTTAAGCTTCCCTGCTGGTTGTTCCATGGGCCTGCCATAACTCTGTTAAGCTTTAGCTTGTGTGCTGGGTCACAGGGCTCCTGCCCTAGCTCCTCGGGCTACCCAGGACTTGGGAACTCCATGTCCCAACCTGGAAGATAGCCTGAGAAATTAGGTATCGTGTTTCATTTTGGAAGCATCTAAACTGCTGCAGCTACCAGGAGTTGCAGTGTGTCTGAAATGAAATGTCTCTGGAATTTTCAGTCTTGTGGAAACAATCTTGTTATGAAACAATTTGTATCGTCCCTCGCTTACTCCAAAAGATTTCCCACAACTGAACTGCCCGAATTCTCTTATTCAGCTCAAAGTCTCAGGATGCTGCTAAACTGACTAAAAATCTGTAATTAAATGCTGTATTAGCCTTAGTCTCCTCATCTGACATGCTGTCCCCAACTGCATCTCTTACATGTTACTCCTTAGTACTGAAGGACACAATAATGTGATAAGGTGTGCCAAGACTTCCTAACTACCTTCATCATGAAAACATCATCACCTGTTTACCTGCTGCAGTGGCAGATACACAGCTTCTCCTCTACTTGCTAGTAAGTCAATGCAATTTCAAAACATACTTATAATCATATGAATACATATGCGTATATACATACATCTCTCTAAATATACACAAACTTATTCACATGCACAAGCAACAAATTTATTTTCTTATCTTTACTTCCATCTCTGTGTTCCATTTTCCATGTACAAATGGTGAATCATCTTTCAGTATCTGGCCATAGCTTTTGGCACATACAAAACTGCAAAAGCTTTATTCATATGATTACCAAGTGAATAAAAATAGGAATTCACATATCATGAACACTTGAGCCAAGATCACCATCCAAAAACTGACAGCATTACTGCATGGTACCTGAAACTTCTCATGACAAAAGTGCTGAATTTATTTCCTATTATGCTATGAACTTTCTTAGGGAGGCTGAAGTTTCCTGTAATGAACAGCTATTTCAGACAGACAGTCTAAAACATCAGCCAGTATTATTAAAAAATTTCTAGAGGGATGTTCTGGAAAAACAACAGTATTGTTTCTGTAAGATTACACGATTCCAGTGACGTTTTTGGAGTAGGCTTAACAGCTTCTTGCATGAGAAATGTTTTGTGACAGTATGCCTACATTTATTCAAGCTACCTCCTTCTGTAGAAACATACTGTGCACAGCTGTTAAATCCCAGCTTAAATGTCCTAAAGATCCCATCTCAAGTAAGAACACTTTAAGGAAGCTATGCTGGCTTTCTCTGCAATGCTGCTCTAAACTCTCAACTAAAAGCCCAGCAAAAGGAGGGACAGGATACACAACAGCTCTGCTTGAAGTGTGATAAGGCAGAGTGTGTAGCCTAGAATGAAATCCCAGGGGCAGAAAGTTGGACTAGTTAGCTGTAAAGCTTAGCATTTTGGGAGAATGAACTAATGGGCAAACAGGTTACCAGGAGAGAACCTGAATTAAAATGCTAAAAGACAATGATACTGCGGGCAGGTGTAGGTGAGAAAGAGGAACCAAGCATGGAAAGGAAGAACAAAGCATCATAAAGAAGCCTCAGTCTGTCGGCCCACAGAATCTGGCCATTTTTGGATGCATACTGACAGAGAAGGATGCAGACTAGAGGGAAAAGATGACATCATATGAGAAATTGGGTGAAGACATGGGGAAAGATTATATGAACCCTGGAATTGGAGCAGGGTTGATCACACTAGATATGGAATGAACATTTCAGGGTTAAGGGTAAAGGACTATTGCAAGTTTGGGTTCAATGGCAGAGGCAGGACATACTAAGGCATCCTCTTCTCTAAAGTCTGCCTTTTTTTTTAAACATCTCTTTCATGCCGATTCAGAGCACATACCTTATTTTAGATTCCTTCTGACTGCAAATGATGAATAAACGGCAACTGGGAACACTGAGACATGGTGTTTCCAAAACAAAACATTCAGCTCTCAAAATGCCCATGGCTGAACAAGCCAGGCTATGGATTAACTGTGCCACAGACAAAGAGACACAGCACAGAGCCAACATCAAGTTTGAAGGACTTACTATCTCAGATTCAGTGCCACACAAATGCAGTTAGGACACTTTCAGGCACAACATGAGCCTAGCAGCAAGTTAATGGCTCCCACATAAGCCTCACTAGCCTCAAATAGCTGTCTGCAGCATCAACACTGTGATCCTGGTATTGGCAAGCTGAGTGGCTCAACAAAGTCATCTTGGGCTGCCTGCCAGGCCTGTTGGACTCAGGCTGGCTCTTACATGGTATTTGGGTGTCTATGCTGTCTTCCCGAGTACACTGTGTTCTCCAAGTGTTTATTACTCCCACTGAATAACTGAAGCACGTTGGCTCTGTGCGTAGGAGCAACTTTTCACACCTGAGCCATCCCAGCTCCCACAGCATGGGCAGGCAAAGCAGAAACATGCCCACACGGCCTTGCACCAGCCTGCCCAGCCTGGCAACATCAGTGCGATGCTCATGCAAAAATAAGTTAACTTTTCTGATCCTTCTGGTCCCCTCTGACTATCTTTATATCCAGATACCCTAATCCCTCTGCTGGTGTTCCCCACACACAAGGTACCGCAGAGCTGACTGCAAGCTGTTTATAGCTCTGGTAGCTGTTGGGTGAAAAAATATTATGAAACTTTAGAACAACAACAACTGGAAAAACACCAAGCAATTATGATTCAGTCTTCCCAAGAATAGCAAAGTCTAACAAAAAAACCCAGAAAAACCCTAGTGGTTTCAAACTGGAGCTTCCTCAGCTGATGAAAAGGATTCTGTAACATAGCATTTGCAACAGCAAGGAGCCAAACACAACTGCAGGAGGCCCCTGCCAGTTCCATGTTCCTAAAATAAAAGAATGGATCCCAACAACAATGAAGGCCCACCCCACTGCTTGGTGTGCTTCAAAAAATGATTGTAAAGGGCACTGAATATCAAGCCAGAAACCTTCCTACACCAACAAGTAAAAAACCTACTTATAGTAAGCCAATCTTACCAGGCATTCCAGTAAACGAGCAGGACGAGCAATAACTATCAGGATTTTTCGGACAAGTTGCTTAATAAATGCCATTTCTCCACTCTCTGATCGCTCTTGAGCCTAGAAGATAAAAATAAAGTGAAAATAATACAAATCACATTTGATGCACTACTCAGGAAAGTACATGAGGTATTTGGGACACCTTTGAGAGTTTGAAGCATGTATTTGAGTCAATTTCAAGATTCCAACAGAAATAACAAGGATTTGAGCAAGACTAACTTAAATTGAAGTAATCCTATTTGTACAATTCTAACACTGTAACAGCAAAACAGAAGTGCCTACAATGGACATGATACTTACTATGGTTTTTTTGCTTTTTTTTAAACCTACACAGTATTATTAACATCAGTTTTGCAAAATGGATTACATTTCAATACAACATTTCTCTACATTGTGTCTCAATTTGTTAGTAAGTTTAGGATTAAATGAAAACTGACCTAAGTATTAATAAACATAAGCAATATCCATGCCAAATTTATACTGACTTCTTATGGTCACGTCATACTAAAATGACAATGACATATGTATGGAAACTCTCTGCAAATAGAGTTTTGTATATAACAGTACAAGCAGAAAAGACAACAATGAAAAACTGAGTTCTACAAAGACTACAGCAATGGGAGAAATGCTATAAAAGAATACATACAGAAAAAATAGTTTTAGAAGGTTTGCTAATATTCTCACAAATCTCAACTACATTTCAAATTTCTTTCAAATGTTCCCCTCTAAGAACAAATTATATAATTTAAGGATGCTAATGAATGCAAAGAAACCGTTTCATTCTCCTTCTGATTATAATAAACTAATAGCCCTTCCCTCAAATATTAAAGCATTTCTTTGTTCTGAATAATAGAAACTATAGACCTATGCTTTTCATCGTCTCTTGCTTATTCAAACCGACAAAGAAAATTATAAAACTAACATTTACAAAGTGATTAGCATGGACAAATACTTTTCATCTAATATGTATCTTCTGTTTTTTGAAGTTAAAGAAACACATGAAAATATGAAGTGACATATTGCTCTTAATATAAGCACTACAATTTTAAAACCCACCAAGTATCCCAGAAGAATTAATCTGTTAAGTTTAAAGAAGGAAAAAAGGCACAAATATCATCTAGCACTCTGCAACAAGTTTCAGAAGAACCTTAACTGGATACAAGCATTTGTGTTCTGCATGCTCTCAACCAAGTCCAAAGAAAACTCTTTTGTAAACCGAACAACTCCCTGTTTTAATAACCAGCAAAATTTAAAGCAATTTTGTACAGTTTTGTGGACACTCAGGTGGGTATATGAAAAAAGACTCAATACATGTTACATTTAAAAGGGATGAAGCAGGGAAAGCATTCAGGTCCACTTGACCTTGACCTTAGAATTATAAGAATGCTGTGTGAACCAAGCTGCCGAAACCTCAAGGGAGTCCTTCCCGGGTTATGCAAAGTAATCACAACATGCCAAGTAGCAGTAAGAGATGTAGCTTTCCACTGAACATTGCAGCTGGGAATTGACAACAAACAAATCACAGCTGAATGCCCATAACCGAGTTGTGCAGAGAGAAAGCTTTCTTACTATCATATTATGCTATTAACAGGTATTATGCAGTTGATTCAAAAATTAAATCTGAACATTTTAAGGTGTTATGTTTTTGCAGAATAGGAAATTTTTACATAATAAGGAATTAGCATCACAGAATGTGACAAAAGAAGGAGTGTTTTGATGTGTTTTTAATAATGCACTGCTCTATATGCAGATTGGAGAAGAACTTGCTAGCGTGTTGTTTTTTAATGGGTTTTGCAGAGGAAACTGTTAAGCGAATGAGTGAACATGTACTCTATACTCTACTGTGTAGCCATTTTAAGGAATATATTATTAACAGCAAACAACAGCATTAACAGTAAGTTCAGTAAATCTTCGCTTAGACATGTTTCCTTGTACTTTGACATTATATCACTAACATCACATAATTCAGTCAGGTATCTCCAGTCCACTGGGCAACTCTGCCTGCACTTTGGCATCATAAAAATGTGAGTATTTCACAAGAAGGTCACTAGTTCAAACTTCCTTTTGATTAGTAAGCAAGCTCTATGTATTTTCTCTGTTTAAAAAAAAAAGGGTTTCAATAACTGAGAAACCTATCACTGATGCCTTAAGTTTTGCATTACTTTATGAAAATGTTCAAAACACAGCAGTTGCAGAAAAGCTATTTACTGAATAAAAGTTAACAAAAAAAGCAGCATAGGGGAAAAAAAAAAAAAAAATCAACCAAATCCTTTAGCAACTGCTCCTGCACATAAAAGAAAGCACAGACATAAACTGAGACAGGCATGGTACCTGAGCATCTCAGCTGGAAAATTTCAAGTCAGTATCGTATCTGCTGGTCTATCCCATTAACATGGTCCATAAAGTGCTATCAAATTCCACACAAACAAATGATTGTATCACATGCCGTACTTTTGTTTAAAAAATAATAAATTAATGAACTGCAGTGACTTATGTCATAGCGCATTTGTTCTGTTGAGCTCCAAGTTCTTAATTATTTAGCTGATTATTCTACAGAAGTTTCAATACTTAGAAACTACATTATTTCTGTTAATAAGCAGTTTAATTATGAAAAGAATATTATAAATATTTAAATAACCTCTAGCTAATGGAAAGCTAAGGGTTGCTGTCTGCTTTCTCAACACAGCAGGCAATTAGTTATGTTGATAAAGCGGAAAGGATACGTTTCCTCATTTATTCATAGTAAAAGGAATAGCAAGCCTCGTCATTTAGGCTTATGCACACCATTCTGTAAGCGATTTATAACTTGCACTGAAAGACAAAATGCTGTTTCTGGAATCTTTACAACCCATCTATTCCAGGCAACTATACTAGGATCCCTTATAGCCTTTGTAGTGGTCATTATGTAGACTAAAACTGCTATGAACAACACTGACAAGTGAACAAACAGTCACGATTATTTCAAGTCAACAACTTACAGAGCAAACAGATTTAAACAAATTTTCAAGCGAACGTAACAGTAGTCTCATGGCTCATACCTCCTGTAGCAATTTGTCTAATTTCTGCTGTAATTCAAAGAAGTATCGTGATGTGATGAGGCCCTGGTGGGATTTATCCAGACAATCTCGAGCCAGTTCTGTGATCTGATGATGGGTAAAATTGAGCACTCCATCTGCCAGTGGAAGGACATTCTCTGGAGAATAATTTGTTATAATCTCCTGAAGCCTCTCTTCCATCTGAGCTGTGGCCTATAGACAAATAGATACACAAAACATTCACTCAGCTTTACATGAAACTTAACAGCCTCAAAGCTTCTTTCCAGTTTTGCAACATTTGTGTACTGCCTAAGAGGTTACTTAGCTGGAATCTGTGAAATAAGGGAAGCAAAAAAGCAAGCAAACAGAAAGACAAAGTGACAGATGACATCTCCCCACATTACCAGTCAAGAAAAGCATCAACCTTACTGTTCTACTACACATATCCTCCCCCTTGTCTGCCCCGGTGATTATCTGTGCTCTAATCTTGTGACGAACACTGAACAGAACTGAAGGAACACCCATCACTGTACAACTTAAGTCCATGTCTAAATAACAATAAAAATAAAAAAAAAAGACAACTCATGGGGGTCTACTTCATTTTCCTGAAATTGCAGACACTACAGACAGAATATCCTCCTTTCTTTCATACAGGTTATGTTTCTCTGGGCAGGGCATGAATGAACATTGACTGATTAAAAGCACCACAGGCTCACAGCTCCTGCCAGATATGTCTGCAGGTTGCCAGATGCATGTGTTTTACAGAACCAATGATCTGGTTCTCACAAAACTGCAAATGCTTATATATTTTTATTATTAAAAAGTAAGCCCACATTTCTTAGTTCCTACTTCAAACACTGAAATGAGTGGGTCATTCCACACTTCAGATTGCTGCTCAATGACTCTGCAAATCCTAAAAATTCTCTCTCCATATTTCTAAGACATTTCTTCTAATTTTTATGCATTTATTCTGCAACAGTGTCAGCTTTACCTTATTTTATTTTCCAGGTGTCATCAAAATCCTAGGTGCAACCAAGAGCACAGTACTCTGAGCGACACACCTGCACCTAGGAACTCATTCATGTCTTAGGCCTCTGGACATGACAGCAACGTGTCCTCATTTGGTATCTCACAGTCAAACCCCCCAAACGGTGTAATGACCTTCACAATTAAAGTAAGTATATAACAAGTGTTTGGGAAATGGAATAAATGCCACTTAAGAAAGGAATTTTCAAGTATATCAGCAGAGGCTGCATGAGACTTAGTAACAGAAACTATTTCTGGTTTACTAGTGCAGTATACATTTACCCCAAGTACACCCCACCTACTGAAACTGAATGTACCATCAGTTTCCAATCAACAGAATAGATTACCAGCATGATTCATTTCAAAACCAGTTCAGCAGCTTTGCCAAATCAATGTCCAGTTCTCAGCAGAAATTTTCTTTATTGTGATTTTATCTTTGTAATAAGAGCTCTGTAATGCTTTATGAAAGCCATTACAGGGTTGCATCATTAGTTCCCATAACAAAAACACCACTTACTTAAAACCTATGTAGCCTATCAATTTAGATACTGAGTATCTTAAATATAATTCATTACCTTTGGGAACCTTTCTTTGTAGACATGGTTCATCATAATTATTTCATTGTCACAGCAGGCAGGAGAACGACCAGGGCTGCAAGCAAAGCAAATTATCCCTTTAAACTTGTCTCAGCATGAACTACAATTATATATTTTTGTATAGTTTATTTGCAATAAAAAGTCAACATAGGCTTCAATGGAAAGATGCATTGTCTCATCAGTGGCACACTTGGTTCCTTTCTGCTATTTCTGACCAGGCCCTAAGGATTATTTAATGTGCCTACATCTAACAGCTATATTATCTTCTTAGTTTGTAACTGCACTTCAGGATACAAGCAGTTTTGCAACACTTGTGAGCATCACTTTTTCCTCAGAAGGGCAACAGAGGTATATTTAGCTATTAATTATGGCTATACCTGCCCCTTTCTAGGTTACATACAACCAAAATAGCAAGGCCTGACCACGGAACTCCATTAGGTGCAAGTGAGAAAGTTGAGAAGAAGAGTGTGTTTTGATGGTTTTGGGTTTTTTGCTAGTTGTTTTTTTTTGTTTGTTTGTTTTTTAAAACAGATCATTAAAAAAAATATCAAAACGATTTATTTTCAATCTGACCAGCAGGTAAAGACAGCAACTTGCCACAAATACTGCCATACACTACATGAGTTGCACCAATGCTGGGGCACTGTGCCTGTAAGAAAACCACGACATTTGCAGAAACAGTCCATAAAATGGTACCCACGGCCTCCATAACGTACAAAACTGCTTTTTGCTATCATGAGCCTCATTGTCTGTTACAAGTTCCTCTGAAAAATCTCCATCTGATTTTCCTGTATTGGTAACACCGGCCCATTCAGTCTGGTCTAACCGATGTGGAGTAAGAAAAAGACACAACAAAGGAGATGCCATGTTTCTAGGAGTGTCCTCATCATAGCATGTACATAGGCGGTTCTTGCATGAGCAGAACTGGCTTTTTGCTTTCTGAAAGGGCAAAAATGAACACTAAAATCCGCCCCAAGAAATCACAGTAGTGGCTCCTTTAACTACTATGGACAATTCACAGGCAAATCCACTGAGGACAGGGTAGGTACATAATTTTCATCACAACACACCTCTGCAGCATAATCCCCTTTCCGAAAATGCTTGGCTCTTGTTTTTTTTTCCCTGGAACATTTTGTACACATTCTACGAGTTCAAATGGAACATTTTCATTTTTTAAGTTTAAAAGGATAATGGAAGTTGAAAAAATGAAAATGAATCAGCAGTTTTTCCAAAGTAATTCTGTGCAGTTTCATACAGATAGCAATTACATTTGTCACAATAGTCCACACAGATACTAATAATCAAAAAGCAAAGTTAAAAATATACTGCACTAAAAACTCAGTCCTTAAGATTTGTATGCCTGTGAAATGATTTTTACACTTTTGAAAGGGTCAATTCAACAATTAGTATATAATACTTCCTTTTTTTTCCCTTTCTGGTTCCTGAAACCTATAAAATTCATCTGCATTTTCCAAACCTGAGCTGTTCTGACAGCTTAGAACTGATCTTGAATAAATCACTTCTTACACAAACAGCCACTACAAATGAAATGCAGAGGCCTAGTCTTTAGGAAACAAAAAAAATTAAGTTAATCTTGGTTAAAGAAAATAGATGACTGCATAATCCCCTGCCTGCCTATTTGTTCTTTGTCATATGTCTTTCCAGATAGTCCTAGGATATAGGAATAGGATATTTATAAAAAATATATTTTGAATTAGTTTTGCAAACAAAGACTTTATTCCATGAAAAGTCTGAACTCTGGAAGAGAACCTGAGCTACAGTCAGATCAATAACGACTAGCTCATCAACACAGTTCATGCGGGTTAGCTGCCTTCGCTAAGGCCTAGCTTATAATATTAGCTACTGCAGTAAGCCATCATCAAAATCAGGAGCAAGAGTTTAAAAGGACTATTTGTAATTCATCCTCAGACACACATATTCTATTATGCTTCAGTGAATGCCTCCAATGTACAAAACCACGATGCTCTGGAATATGTGAATTTAGATCCAACACCCATCTCAAGACAGACAAACTCACCTGAGACTTCGGGACCGAGGGCGCATTGCAGTCGTCCTGCACCTGTTATCACTGGCAATGCTTTCAGTGGTACAGAAATGTTTGGACAAAAAATGTAGTTCATCAGGTGTTGGCTGGTACGGTAACTGGTGTAGCTTCTCTTGGGATGAGCAAGATGACTACAAGACCAGAACAGAACACAAGCTTCTATCAGCAAAGAAACATTTTCAAAACTATATTCAGTGCTCATGAATAAAGCCATTTAATTTAAAAATTGTAGTTGCTGTTTCCCATGCCTGACTAGCAACTGAAAGAAGAAAATAAATAATTAAGTCTCAACTCAATGAGCTAAACATAAAGTATAAAACCCCCCTACTTCAGTCCCGGAAGAAAGAGCTGCTGCATTTTGAAAGTTCAAATTTCTTCTAAGACAAAGATTACATCTATTGTCAGTAACACACATCAATATGCAAGAATAGTTAAAACAGGGTCTGCTGAAACTGAGGAGAGTGTAACTACAATAACCAGATGTAACTCATTGCCACGACACAAACTGTAAATCTACATAATGAAGGTACTTAATTGTCCATTTTTAAGACATTTTTGATGCTTTGTAAAAATAAAATATAATCTGAATTATTTCTGAAAAAAATTCATATGCTATTTTCTTATAAAATTCTGTACATTCAAAATTAAGTGGAAGTATACATTTATCCAGATAGGTACTGTGGTTGACAAAAGTGAAAAAGATTACACTCAAACCACTCATATAGTATAAAACTGGGAGATACAGACAGGTATGAAACTGGAAGTGCTACTACAGTAACTAGCCTTGCAAAATTGCATGTAAAAAACCACACTACATAAAGAGTGCAGATGATCACACTATCATATTTTACTGTCTTTTATGCAGTGCCTCTAGCTGCCTGAGCCACACAAAATGTTTGGAAATCAATACATTTTTGTACAGAACAAACATTGCCCTACACTGCTAGGATCTGCAGGTAGTATTCAGGCTGGTAAGCACAGATACTATACAATCTTCGTAATTTCCTAGCAAGTTGCGTGGTAAAGGCTGAATATACCCTAATTTCCTCAACAAAAGATCACTGATCACAGTAGATCTAATGAAGTCATCTCTCTAAAGCAAAAAAAGAAGAAAACCCACCGCTGGGAAACATTAACTTGCACAGGACTGGTCTATGTGGAAAGGGTACATCACATCAGAAGTTAGCCAGCAAAACTGCATTGCCTTACTTTGCTGCAGGCTAAGAAGCATGCACACCAAGAATTTACCACAATTCACATGATCAGTAGTAACTTGTTGAGTCACAGTAACTAATTTATGAAATTCAGCCGTAGCACATTACAATGTATAATTCAGCATACAGAATTGGTTACGTTCTTTCTTATCTCACACTATGGCAGCTAGTTGCAGTCAACCTCGTGGCATATTTCCTACAGCTATGCTCCATAAGATAAAAGATACTCTAGCGCAGGGAAATGTCCCAATACAAGTGATCAAGCATGGCTGTCTATAAAATCAACTCTAATTCCTCATCTTTGGGATAGGCTGGGAAGATGAGGAGGAAAATAACGTGTACCACACTCTTCCTCACGTAAGATGTCACAGAGTATAGATCCAATGGGATTAAAGTGAGAATTCTCAGTTGTATTTGGACCATCACAGGCACAGAGTGCGTTTTCTTGGAGGTCTGAATTCTGATCTCTGTACAAATCCAAATTATCACAGCAAAAACCTTAAAAAAAATTAGCTCTCCTAGTATTCTAGAATAGCTGCTCCAGAAGTCACATCAGCTTTAACAAATTTTTTATATGCACAACCACAGTGCATCATGGCAACACAAACTGTTCTTCTGACACAGAATGGCAAATATGCAGCCACTACCAGCCAACCTAACCCCAAAGTCTCTTTCCTCATCTCCTTACCCTATTTCCCCACCCAAATAAGCTTCCAAGAATATAATCTACTGGCAAAACTATCCAACTGAGTATTTGCTCAGTTTATCATTTTTATAGGTTTGCTCTCCTAGAAGACACACAATCACCTCAACTGCACCTCATAACTGGCAAGATCTGATCCAGCTTTGCTAGAATATTATACAACAAGAGTTTCTTCTCTATCAATTGATCTTAGTAGGAGATAATTTCATTTAATTTCAACTTTGTTGTGAGAACTGATATATGTGGTATGCATGCCACTTCCAAATGCATGAGCTTCCACAAAATTGCTAATTCCATCGATCTCTGCACTTTCAGTACAAAAAAAAAAGAATAAAAAAGAAAAAACAGGCTAATAAGAAATGGCAAACTACACTCACCTGAGCATAATCATGATTATCACAGACCCTTCTGTTCCTGCTCCAACTTTCAGTTGCTTGTAAAGATCAAAGCTGTGCTCTACTGTATTGCATAACATGTTTCTGGTCTCTAGTTGATACATCTCTGGATTAATGTGAACCTTACTATCCAGCACGAAAAGGGGAGTGTTCTAGAGGTACATTTAAGACTATTATGCGTGAATTGGTCTCTCACTGCCTCTAAGAATTTGTAAGAATGTGGAGGAGGAAGTTGCACAGTGCTACCCGTTTCAGATTCTGAAAAAGTACCTGAAACTAATTAGATAGGCACACTTCCAGCTTTTATTTTCAGACTCAGGTATATCATCCAATGGGTAAAAAAAAGAAAGTGAAAAGCACCTCCACTTAGAAGCTAAGAAACAGTGGCTAGATTTGAAATTCAGAGGTTGTCCCAGTGATTTTGCAGGGCTCAGCAGCAGTAAAGGATTCTTGGGTGGGTGGTGGTGTGTGTGTGATGAAAACTAACCGTAAGAAGTGTATGGCATGAATTCTGTACTGCTGATATCTTCAACAAAATTCAGACTTACTTATTGGAAAACCAGGTTTCTTTCCACAAATCAGAAACCATTTGTTCAATGCTGTGGAAGACATCTATTTCAGTATTTATAAGATGTCGTCTAATCAAAAAATAAAATATCAAGGGAGAATTCAACAGTCTATTACAGAAGATATCCAAGTCCATAAATGACAGCAGGGTTTTTTGCTGTTCCCCGCCCCCAAGAAATGCACAAATTATGTAAAACTGCTCCACATTTCAGGATGCATACAGTAGTTAGAAAACTTAAGCAGGAAAGAAGTATATGAACTAGAATTACCATTTTAAAATTTAAAATGTCAAAGAAAAATTGTGGACTGAAAATTAAAACTGTATTTTGATGTTTTTGACACAGCTTTTCATTTCCTTTCTAGCACAAGCCTGTTTCTTATAACAATTACAGGGTTGCTATAGCAATTACTTATTATCTACCGTAACCTCTTTACATCAATACATCTTAAGTGAAGAGCACAGCATATTTGATTTAGTTCCAATGAGAGGTATACCAACATGCGCTATGGAAATTGGTAGGCAATTAATGTGAAACCAAGCAGTTTGCTTGGCAAAAGTAAGATCTGCACAGGAAGGAAAGCAGAGGTTGAAAATCAGTGCTGCTGAAGAACAGTTCTTAAGATACATGAAATCCCTCAATGTGGTTCAAAGTCAGAAAAAATTGACTTGACCTTCCAGAAGCCTTTTGGGCAAAAATAAAATAAGAATTGATCCTAACATAAAACGGTCATGTTTCATAAGTGTGTCATCAGTTCCATCAGGAACTTAATTACTTCACAAAAGAAACAGAACACACCAAGGGGAAGAGAAAGCTTACTTAAATTGTAAAAGAAACATTTTTTAAACATCAAAATATCAGGTGTCCAGTAATATGTATCATTGATAAAAGGTAAAAAACAAGGCTAAAAAGAAAGAACAATTTTTGAAGCACCATAGTTGGATCTACAAGGACCAAGCCCTTTACTGCAGAACATGTAATGCAACTGTCAAAATGCCAACTATTTGCTATTTCCAAAGCAGACTTCCTCCACAGTTCCATCTCTCTCCTCAGTCTCTCAGATGTGACTATCACAACAGACAGCTTAGTTCCAGGCTGTAACACGACCAAGTACTTCTTCTCCAGTACAGAGGTGTGCAAGAAGTGCAAAAGTACAGATTCACACTTCTCCCACTGTTTAGCTCCCAAGAATTGAAGCAGAACCCAAAGCACTGCCATGATTCACATCACGAGTCAGATGGTACATTCATGGCAGGGGGACTGATATAAGATCACATCAGAAGGATTGCTCTAACAGGCAAAAACTACCGAACAACTTATATTTATCCTATTACGTATCCCAAAGGATTCTTCTATTCTAATTATGGCCATCTAAAACACTAAATATCTGACCTATTATCATGCACTAACACCTCACTACTGCTAAAGAAAAAAGACCAGACAAATACGTGATTCATCCCACCTTAAGACAGCTGTCTAACCTAGGATGGATGAATTATGTCATGGAGTGCCTTCTCTTTAACTATCAAGGCAGCACCTAAGACTCTATACCTAGCTACCATATAGTTACAATAAGGCAGTATGTATCCCCTTCTACTGCCCCACAGATCAAAAGATGGCAGTTAAATACTACTTACTGCCAGGAAATACCTATAAGCGAAGCGCATATTGCCTAGTTTTCTTCTATTTCACTGAGGTAAAGCTGATTAATATCCCATATTATTTCAAAATTTATCAACAGTAACAAAAGCAACATTCATTGCCTTCTCCTGAGAGAAGGCGGCTAAATTTGAGAAGATAGGGCAGCACAGCAAAGTGGATACTTACAGAAACAGTTGAGCTGGGTGTATTTGTACCATAGCCAGAAGAAGGGAGAGAAGCCAAAGACCAGCGGCGACCATCAGTCCTGTTGTGAAACCAAGGTTAGTCAAACGAACACTGCAGTATCCTAATACAGAAACATTTGTGAAAGTATTACTGCATAAAACTGCATTCCAAAAGCATGATGCAAACAGAGTTTTTAGTAAAGAGTAAACTTTCACAGGGGACCACAATAAACAGCATTCACCAAGGACGACTTAGGCTTACAGATATTTTTTTCTAGTGTGCTTTTCTAGTTAAGAATCTATGAAATGAAACAACCAGAAAGTGAATGAACAGCTCCACAGAACTGGTGTCTCACTAATACACACTAGAATACTAACACACTATAAACAGACCACAGGGACTCTTCACAACTCTCAGGCCCATCAGATGAAAATTCATGAGAAGCAAAATCAAAAACTTGCAAACAAATGCAAACCACAGTGCTCTGAACCACAGAATAACCACAACAGTCTGCTTGAAACACAAGGGTAGGAGCACTTTAAGTGACATCAGTAGAAGATACCAGCAAACTAGCCAATGTAAAATAACAGCAAGAATGATTAGGTAAAAACAAACTTGTTAAATGTTAGATATGTAAATAGGAGGAAAAAAAATTTGCAGCAAAAATCATGCTCATTCAGAATAATAAAAAAAATCATAACCAAAACCAATCTCTGCTCTTCATGGCTTGAGGTAAGCTACACACAGACAACATGGAACTGGAACGTACAAAGTGACAAACCAAAAAACAACTATGGGAGCCGTGTTTGGATTTTTGAGGGGGTAACATTTACCTGTCATTTCGGTGCCCATGACTGGAATACAATTGTATCAAATATGTTAAAAACCCCAAAATAAATAAATAAATTACAAAACAGAACAGGTTTTTATTAACAAACAGTATGAAAGCAGGGGAAAGGGAAAAGGAGAGTTGAAGCTCTGTTTTATAGCCAGTTTACAAAGACAATATATTTCTCAAGTCCACAAAGGACACAAAGGACAACTGAAATGCCAAATTAGCAACCTTAAACCTCTTGATGCAGCTTCTCTTCCTTTCAAACTAACTGTCTAAAAAAAACCCCTTGCTTCTCTCCATTCCAACACCTTATTTTCCACACCCATTTACCCATCCACAAGCTAAAACCCAGGTCTTTGGGACCTTGAATACATACAGTGAGAGAAAAGAAACTGCAGTACCTAATTAGCATTAAAGTATAAAGAAAACGTGGGCTAGAGGGACTGCTGACTGTATCAGACCGATCTCTACAAAAAACTTCCTCCTTCTTCACACTTTGTTTTTTTATTTCATTAATTCTCCTCCCTTCCCCTAGGTATGCATGAGCTACCTCCAGATGAATGAACAATTCCAAAAGGAGTTTTTATTTTGGTTCAGCTGTGCAAGCCAAATATGTTCACAGCTGAAAGAACAAGAACTTGGAAGGTATTTAAATATGGGCAAAACCTGTATATTCTGCAGCTGTTAAGACACAAAATACTTCTCTACTGCATAACTCATATTGAGCAGGGTTCTTACATCACACAGCAATTGTCATGCAGAAGGGCCATCAAGTGTGGGGATGGGAACCATGGGAAGTTACCTGGGAAGAAAAGGTGGGAGAACAGGAGGCATTCATAAGGGAAGAAGGAAAAAAAAAAAAAAAAGGTAGCAAGCTGCTACAGCTTTTCCCCATGGGCTCTCATACACCACTTGTCCCTGCCTACCATGTGGTCCTACCCGCTTCCCAGCAGCTCTGGAAAGCAGGATCTGTCACCTACCTATGGGCTTCCAGATCCTGGACTTGTATGTACCAGCAGAAGAGGCCCAAGCAGTGGCTACCAGAGGCACAGGCACCAATCATCCCACCAGATGCAGGCAGAGGAAGGTGACTCTCCTACTTGTTGCCAAGGGGCCTGGGGAAGGCTGTCTCCAGCCTGGCACGCTGGCTTGGCAGTACGGCAGAGGGCCACCTTCCTCCTGCTGCTGCATGGTGTGGCTACCAGCTGATGAGAACTGGCTATGCTGGGAAGCCCTCCTTTCCCACGGGAGGCTTCCAAACCATTTCCTTTGCCCTTCCCTCCCTTCTTCACGTCTCCCAAGCTTTTTGGTATCCCCACTGACTTGGGGGCAGTGGGTGGAAAATGAATACATGTACACCTATACCACCTCACCTCTACTCCTTCAACCTTCCTGCCTTGTCCTTCCCTTCCTTTGTATGGCCATTAAATTTACAAAACAACAGAAAACACATGAAGTTCAGAAGTCTGAGAATGGCTCTCATTAACCACAGGCGATTTTACTACCAAAATGCATCCTATCACAGATTATATGAAGACAACCACAACACACATACCAAATGCACAAGAAAATTTTACATCACCACTCTTTTTCACTACAAACATAAACCAAAATCAGTTTCCATAGAAAACTCTCTAAAAGTTTCCTGAATCCCACGGAAGTGGTAAAGTATTTTGAAATCACAGAAACTTCTTGTTCTAGCGTTCTTTTAATTAAAGAATTTATTTACAAGTCCATTACAGGGCTCTAAAAATGGCCACAATTGAAAGGAAGCACTGGTAAACTAATTCATTTTTTCCTCCTGAATTTTAAGGTTTGCAAAAACGTAATGATTTAAACTTTCTGTTGATTATGGGTGGGAAAATAAAACTACTTCCTGCCCGCTGTATTTCTAAGCAATGCTTGGTCTTTCACAGCTGCTTTTTCCATTACAAGCTATTTCTGGATTTAATGAATCTTTCTACAAATATGCTCACAAACAAACGTAATCTATGAAGAGATAGCTTTCCTTTTTTTAAAGATGCTATCAAGAGGAAGTAGATTCAAAAGAAATACTGAAATTTCTTAAGATGTTGGTTAAAAAAGCGAGAGCATATGCTATTAGACTGTCAAGATCTACTGTCACAGATGAATTAAGATTCAGATATAAGAAATACACAAGTGAAGTCTTCTCCCCTTTGCAGCTTTTAATAAGAGTTACGCCATTTCTTTGCACTTACTTCTGAGAGCTTGTGTGTGCTACTTTATTGAACTGCCAAAATAAAGGAAGTAAAACTACAGTGGCAAGTACAAGAGTTACATGCCTGGCACTACTTGATGACAAAGAAAGCCACAGCATTTCAATTTCATTTTTTGTGTAGATACTCTTGGGTCAACATACAAACTCTGCCTACCCTCCCAGGCTTAGAGTTAATGAACATATTATACGAGGTAGGCTGACAAGGTGTTAAGTGCACGCTGGCACAAACAGGCAGTCTCCATGACATGCTATCAACTTTGGCTATGGTTCATTTAATAATAATTTACTTCATAAATCACTTCAAATTCACTTTAGATCTTCAAAAATTCTACTAGCATTAACTAACACAACACTCCTACGACAGAGCTGGCTGTTTCAGTGGTACAGGTCGTACAACATGACAAGGTCAGGTATTAAAGCTATTGCAATGGTATTGCAGTTGCCAGTAAAATCAGGCCCTGAACTCAAGACCTCTCTAATGGTGCTCTTCTAAGCAACGCACTTCTTCCATCGTTAAGAAAAAAAATACAAAGAACCCTAGACGTAGCTTAAAGTTTCCTCATATCTCAATAGATAAGAAGATAGTGTCTGAATTGGATCCACTACAATTAAGTCATTAAAAAATATTTTTAATAATTTTTTTGAATTTAAAAATTTATGAATGCATTGTGTCAATCATCCAGTTCACCTTTGTTGCAACTGAGGTTTAGGAGAGTTTACATAACTAAGATAAAACTTGTCATTCTAAGTGACAGACTTGACAGATGTATTTGCAATCACCTTATTAATATATGGGTCCAAAAACATTTCCTCCATGCAAAATGCATGCTGCATGCTACGAACAATCTCTTACCTTCTTGCAAAAGAAAAGTGAGCTGAGGCACTGGGAGAGAAATTCCTAGGGCTATCTTGAGGACTGTTTCCTGTTTGGGGGATACATAGAAAAATTATTATTAGAGGTGGGGAAAAAAAACCCAAAGAAACCACTAAATAACATTCAGATATACTAATCCAAGCATTCCGAGGCAGGTTAGAAACTAACTCCAGAATTTCTTCTCTCTCAGTCTGAGAAAATAAACTCTGAAATAGAAGCTTATTTCAACTCACATTTAATTTATATTTCGTTTAGTTACTGGACTTTATAACTCAGAAAAAAACCCTCTATTCAGCCCTTTGAGATTTAAAGTTTAAAAAAAAACCCGGTATATTAGTTTGAAAGAAACATTTTTAATGTCAGAAAGATTTTTCTTAAAAAAATCACACAAAACATTTGAAAGCTAGAAATATAATTATTTAGCTCTTACACAAAGTTTCTACAGCATTTCCACTGGAGCTTTATTGTGATTTTTTGTTACTCTAACTCTAGAACAAATGAGCCAACCAACCACATTGAATGAAAACTTTTTCACATAGTTGTGTTAGACCAAGGCATGGAAGGGCAACCACCCTCTGCAATGAGAAGCAGCAACTGCGCATTTTGAACAGGCTGTAACTTTAGGGTCTGTCACTTTTTCATATTAAAGCTCCCCAACCTCCTGCTGACCAGCATGAGTGCAGAAAGGCAGCAGCAGCTCTCAGCAGGTGCTGCCACCTCTGCCCCATAGCACCAAAAACTATAGGAGACACAGTATCTGAAGAAGAAACAGGTGACCTCTGAAAAAAAACAAACACGCAAAAATCCCCAAACCACACCAAAAGCTAAAACGATTCAATTTGAAGTAGCACTGGCATACATCTAAAAGTTGATCTTTCCTTAAATAGGGAACAGATTGCAAGAACAATACTTTGAAGAAAGGTAACATATTTGTTGTAACATTTTATTTTTGGACATAAATGAGACTGCAACATTATGTGTCAGACTTAAAAAACCAAGCTCCTGTGTACCCAGTTAGAATAAACATTTATTTTTTGATGAGAAAATTACTACCTATATGTGAAAAAGCCAATACAATAGTCTTTAAAAGGATTTCAAGTGGCCTTGATTTCTACTCAAATTTTTGAATAAACTTTGCATTCATCACAGTGATGTCCTTAACAAAACCCATTAATTCTATACCAGAAGCGTAATCATGGAGCCATTAGACAGAAAATGCGGAGAACACACACCTCCACCCCCCTTTTCTGGCTAGAAGCTGAAGCAAGATGGTTTTTGAGCTGTGCTTAAATCACATCTCCACAGCTGCTCTTCCCATGGCCCCAAGAGACAAGGATTCCACTCTTGCTGGCTAGTACCTCTAATTTTTTTTTGTTTTTCCTGTTTATCTATCACAGCTGAATTATGTCCTTCCAACATCCCCTCCTTCCCCTCAAGACCCAAGTTGCTTCATTACCCTTCAGACATTTCTGAGGGCCTCAATAATTTCAAAGTAGCAAGGACTTTTAAGGACTTTTGTTCCCTGAAGAGGGGGGGGAAGCAGAGGGAATCTGAAGCCACATGTGTGGCACAGATTTCAATCTTTATTTGGGGACCAACAGTTTATTCTTGTCCTGCATGAACTGCAAACAACAAATTACTGAGAACAATGGTTTGTTATAATTTAACAACTAACTAGATTTCTTTTTGCTGCTATCAGAGCTTATTTAATAAAGATAAGCTAAGTATGTATTTCAGCACTGTGCAGACAAAACATAGTCACAAACTTTAGCTACTGCTCTAGAATAAACTAGCCGTAATTTGGAGCGTGTCATGGACTTAAGTAAGAGGAAAAAAAGACAAAGAAGCTACCTCAAACTCTGGCAGAAAAGCAGACAATTAGGCTTCATGCAGTGAGGTGTAAATAGCTTTTGACAGGAAGTAATTTGACAAACCAGCACATGGGAGTTTGTAAACAAAATCCTTTCCTCTGATAGCTATTTTAAAGTTATATATGTATTTAACATGCATCAGGGACTTGCCTAACTGTCCATCAGTTACTCAGAACATATATGCAATCTTCATGTAGAAGCAAAAAACATAGTGGAAGAATGCAGTAATTTTATAGCTGTTGCATTGGATTTGAGGGGGCACAATGCTGCAAACTACCTCACTAAAATCAACAAAGATCACTCCCTTACAGACAAAACTTGAATTACAACTCTTAGGAAGAGCATCATATCCTGTTATCAGGAAAATCAATTTGAAAGCACTACTTCCAACAGCAAACAAGCTTTTAAAATAACAAAACTGGTAAAGTCATATACCTGGATACTAAATACTGTGAGTTTATCTAGAAGTCTAACAACTCAGACAAGCCTGGAAACAGAGGATGAAAATCTAAACCCTAAATGACTGGAGAAACAGCTAGTGCTACTATGAGTTTAAGGTGTGGTGTTCCAGAACAGCAAGACAGGTTAGAAGCAGAGTCCTATACGTGACCTTCATCATCATGGCATTCATCCACCCATCTGTAAGCCAATACCTGGGAGACTGTCAAAGAAACACCAGTGCCAGTTAATTCTCTGTCCATATGTGCAGTACTTCCTTATTAGACAAATCCCGCTGTTCTTCAGGATCCTGCTGGCTGTTGTATGCTTTAGTCCTAGGGTATCTCTATGTTGCTGGGATTACTGTCTATGTTTCTGACCTGGTAAAGTAAACCTGACTGGTGGTCAGGCATTAGGTAAGGAATTAACTCCAGCATCACACAATGAGTAGGCAATCAACATACCGAAACAATACCTGATGACAACACAAGGGTAGCTCATTTTGCAAGCAGCTATTGTTGAGAAAACTATATTGAGACTAATTAAGTTGTAATTGCTTTGTAAGTAGCTTCAAGAAGTCCTGTGTCTTTGCCACAGAGGGAAGAAGTTTTAAATCTTTTAATAAGCATATGTTACAGTCACTGTATATTAGTAATGTGTTTTTAATAGCTGTCTACTTACAAAATAAAAAGTTTCAGATGCAAGGTCTTTGTGTTAGTACTGAGGGAATAACAGATTAATGATAACTGTTACCCCAAATTCCTGATGGATCAAAGACAAATCCAGCTTGAAGTCTTGATGTCGTCACTTTAAAAATAATCACTGTACACAGTACACCAGCACCACAATAATACAATATAACAATGGGTCATACATTCCTCTATGTCAGTTTACTTGGTGGTGAACACACAACTGCAAAGTGAACAATACAAAAGAAATCATCCAACAGTTGCAGGTCTGATTTTCATACCACAACAAATGGTGCCACTCAGCAGAACACACAGCTGGGCAGCAGAATAATTTTGAATACTTGTTCAGGTGAGGAGCTCAAGCTATTTCAACACCTGGACTAATTATGCTTCACACCAGTAAATGACCTTTCCCAGTAAGAGCAAGGAAGGTCTGCACACCCCTTAAACTTGTTTGCCAGGATCTTTGCATGTTCTGACCACTACTTAAAATACTGGCAGTGCTGTTTTAATGGGATTTAATTTAAATGTCAGTTGTATCTGCACGTATCTTACCATTTACACTTTCCTGTCCTGTCCCCAAACTACTGGAAGACGCTTTGTTAACAGTTTTACTTTACCCCAAAGCAAGACTAAATAAAAAGTTTTAGCAAAAACAATTCTACCATTCTCCATGTGACAACAGTCAGAATAATTGAAATAACTGTATTATTTTCCTTTCTGTAAATATATTTTCTTTTTAAAAAATTATATTCAGAAAGCAGCTTTAGTCTTTAGCTTTCAGCATTCCCACACTTCACCATGGAAACACACTAAGGCTTTATTCCTTTACAAACCTAGTCCACCTTTCCCCAAAGTCCAGTCAACACAGGCTGCAGCTAAAGCAGAACAGCACAGAAGCTGTGTACAACAGATTCTTCTTCGCTTCAAATGCATTGTAGTAAACTAGCACTCATTATCACCTACCTCAGACAAAACTCACAAGATTAAAGCTAAAAATCCAGGGAAACTAACTCCAGATTTGATGCACACACATGAATGCCTCCAGTGCAATTCAAAGCCTAACACAACTAAAATATATGGTGCAAACAGCTTTGTTCATTACTGCACTTCAGTGTAGCTATCTAAAGTACATCTATCAAATGAAATTATCTGATGTAAGCAGTAAGTCTTAATGTAGTGAGAACAAAACATTAGCAGTCAGCATTCTAAGTGTCTGCCTAGAAAGGTCTAGGGCAGACCTAAAAAATCCTAGGAAAAGGATTACAACGTGGAAGTGAGATCTCCTTGGCCCTAAATTCTGCTTTAGGGAACCACATCATGTAATCCTATTCCTAAATTTATTGAAACCAACAGGAAGGGTCATGTTCTTCCCTGTCACACTTAGTGGACAATTCTTCAGGAAGTCTCCTGTTCTGTTATTTATGTCCAGCATGTATTTCTCTTCCCATTCTGTGACCCCCCCCTCTCCTCTGATTTAGATGACAATACAGGCTTTCCACAATCTTCCTGCTGCTAAAGGCAAGGAAGTAATAGTCTTTCAGTCTTACACAAAAAGCTCTCACATTCTGTCCTACCAGCTTTTCTCCCCATGTGATCCCCTCTGAACATGTATGACCATAAAGGCATGCAGTATGCCAGAAATCTAACCAGGATACCATTCAGTGGCACTAAATCTTCCCAAATTCAACTGAAAATTACTTCCTTTATACATCTTCCGAGATCTGACTTTCAAAGAAACACTAGATTGGTCCTTGCAAACATCATGCGATCCAGAAAATGCAATCATTTCCTTCCCTAAATTCCTGATAACAGATGAGTCCACAGATTACAGTAGACATTTCTGTTACTGGTTGTCCAGTACAGAATGCTGCATGTTGCTATGTAATTTCATACTTTTTAATTCTAGTGCTCAAGATCAGTCACTTCAACACAGCTTCTCAATGCCATTTTACACTAGATGTCTTCCAAATTTACATCAGCTACAATAATTTTATGCCAATGCCACTTATGAGAAGATTAAAAAGGTCTGGCCACAAAACCAAAAACCCAAGTGGACTCTACTGATAACCTCTGCTCCTACTGTATAGTATTTCTCACTTTAGCACAGCCCGGTCTTCTCCTCTTTAAACAATTTCCTAGTTATCTTGCAGTCCTTGTCCTAGTCCTTGTCATCTTAGTGGCACCCCATGAAAAATTTATTAAAATACAGGCAAGTAAGATTTACAGCATTGCTCTTAACAGCTAAATCTTGTTCCTAGAGCAGACACAATTAACCAGCACCACATGTGACTATTAATCATAAGGGGTTAGTAATCACCCACAGGAACAAGCTCCTGTGACTACTGAGGTGGGGACACCTGAATGCTCTGACTTGCTGAGATTATAATCATTCACTTCACAGGCTGGGTGGTGCAGATGACCTGCTTACACAGCAGCAGGCAGTCAGCTGGAAAAGTCCATTAATGACCAAGGCACCAGATGTTGTCCAAGCAGATGCTGCAACACTTCCCACAATTCTGAATGTACCCACAGTTCATGCAAAAACTAAAAGGATCTTTCAGCAGATTTAGTGGCTTCAAACCTTGTTATTAAAGACAAAGGATGTCCCAATAACTCACTGAAGACAGTTACTAATAATGACCAAGCTTTGAACCCAAAGAAATGACCTGGTATAAACTGTTCTCAATTTTCACAAGAAAAAGATTTTTACATAGTGAAACATGGTATGACTCTCTTGAAATCTTCTGTGATTTTTACACATAGGCATAAGGCATAGTGGGAGACTTCAGCTGCAAGCCAAAATCTGACTTTCCACCAACACAAATTATCTCTGCAGGTAGGTACACGTCCTGCATAGAGGAAAAGGGCGTTACATGTATTAGTAATTAATGTATATAACAGAGATATTATATATCTGCTGTACACATTGTCTTTTTCCTACCACCTTTTTAACCCTCAGGTCTCGGACCTTACACCTCTCTGTGCGCTCCCAAGCGCTGGATTACCTACTGCTCCAGTAACTCTTCACTATAGCCCACAAGCCTTCATGGTCACTGTCGCTTACTAACGAACCTGCCCCTCCTTTGACAGGTGCTACTCATGCTTTATTTGTGCCCTGCACAACATACTTCATCAGTGTGGTGCTGTCTCATTAGCCTCTCCCTCCCATCCTACCACATCAATCTGAGAATGACTGAGATGGTAAGGTGAACAATGAAAAAACTTTTAAGTATTCAACATTTGTCCAATTCAGCTTGCATCTGTAAAGATTAACAACAGACTCCTGTGTAGGAACAATCCTCTATTATCTCCACAGCAAACAACAAAAAACGGGGAGGGGGTGAGAAATTTACACAAGACATCCGTATGACTTCGTCATATGGGGCAATTATCACCCTGAACTTGGGCTACTCGTCCTCCTCAAATACCGTTCACGTAAGTAGGGAACGGCTGGTGCCTTCAGTTCAGAGTCTGCATCAAGGAGAAAAACAGCACTACTAGGAAGAACATGGGTATAAAATGCACCTCAAAGAATTATGATTATGTTCAAGAAGCTTATTTCTAAAATACAGCAATACTGCTCCCATCCAGTGTTTTGGCTAACTCCAGTCCAGACTGTTACGGTCACCTAGTAGCAACCCGAGCTCTTCATGTTTGAAGTAATGGCATACCATTTCTGAAGGTGCAGCCAGACCTCTGTATGACTGCTCTGCAGATATCAAAGATGAAAACATTCTTGAGCAACGCCACAGATATTGGCAAGAGTGCTAATGCAGTGCACTTTTGACTAGAAAGCTCCACCTTGAGATTCATAACATGCCTTCACACAGCTTGCTTCAGTTTACACAAAGAATGCATAGTACAATTCTTTGCCCTCAGAGATGTGAGGTCTTGGGGGTGGGGGTGGGAACAGGTGGTTCAAATTAAACTCATCTCAGATATGAGATACAAGCAAAGGTAACCAAGTATGTATTTTGTCTGTTCTCCCAACAAGCAATGAATTCACACAGAAAGGAATTGGTTGGTTGTAGATCAAAGAGTGTCCTCCCTCACAACTTTTTTGTTTCAACAATTCTTTCAACAAAAAGCACTGAATTCCCAAGCAATGCCAACAATCTTGTTAGGACTATACAAGAAGTGTCCAGAATAACACTGAAGATTATCATTATCAAGATTATTAATAGAAATTGATTCTGGGTGAATTTTGAAATGTCTGACAACCTTGACACCCTTCAGCTTGAACAGCTTATAATAAAGGGATAAGGACCTGCAGTAACAACTCTAATGGTACAAACATGAAGCCAAGAACCTATTCCACTTAAATAAGAGCATCTAACGGAACAATTTTCAGTAAGGGTTAACAGCAGGCTGAGATGGCTGTAGGGAGTACAGCAGTGGGATGCAGTACCCTGAGAGAAACAGATCTGGCAGAAAAGCAGGGAGAGCATGAAACCAGAAGCTAACATGGTTTTAAAAAGGCATGAGCAATCGGGGTCATGCATAATCTGTCCATCTTTCCATCTGAACTACTCAGACTACAGCAGGTTATGTCCCTCATCTTCCCATTTCACAGCATCAGGAAGGTGCCCAACCAAGAAACTCTGGGCACCTTCCTTTCCAAAACCAAAGTCACATCAGAGTATACCCAGACTTTGAAAGTGGCCTCAGAAATATCCCTCCCAGTCTCTCACCTTGAAGCAAATGTGATTGTTTTAAAACAGTGTCAGAAAATAGTCCATGGCAGGGCAATCCGATGCCAGCTTGACACATCAAGCCCAAGTACAGGTAACTTTCCAACACATAAAAAACAGCAAAATGTAATCTTGTAGCATACAGACAGAAACAACTGAAGATCATAATTTCTGGCCTAAAATGCTGTTAAGTATACATCACTATGTCCAAGCATATTAATTAAGTCCCAAACCTGTGTTTCCAATCATATTCCAAAAAGAACCACAAGACAAGACTTCTACTTGAGCCATGATGCAGCTGGCTGACAGATGAACATGTCACACTTCAAAAAGCTCATCTTCCTACTGCAGTACTGCAAAGGACCTGTAAAACACTGCTACTCCTCACGCTAGAACCAGAAGCAAATTCTGTGTTTTCAACAGGTTCTCAAGGAACAGGGAAGGTAAAAGAAGGGACTAGAGCACAGTGAGGTGGAACTCTCGGAGGCTGTATCTTCAGTAGTGACTTCAATTTTTTTTGAAGGCTTAGGTTTAAAAGTATCTTGGCTTTTTCTAAAAGGGAAAGCAAGGTAATGAAGGCAGACACCACAGAAACAAAGAAAGGTGTAAAGAGAACAGTTCTCAATCACGTATAAAGATGCTGAGAAGATGAAACAGGACTGAAGAAGCTAGGAAAGCTGACAGCCTGTGTTTGCTGCAACCACTTTCTCCTACAGTCGGAAGAACTGCTACACAGAACTGACAGAGAAGAATTACCCATCAAAAGGTTTTCAGCATCTCTCCAATGTTCTTCACATTCTGCACAGTATTACTAGGCCGTATTTGCCAAAAACGCATGTTACTATCACGCCTCAGCCAAGGATAGCCTAATGAATAACGAATTTCAATGAATGCAAGAACTGATACTTTGCTACATATTTAGCTTGCTCCATCCCTCCTCTAGGGCTGGAAACTATTTTGTTTGCCTCTCCCTCTTCTACTTTTATTGTTTCCTCCTCCAAGAGCGAATACTAGTAAGAAAGATGCAAAGGTGTTAAAGCGGGTCATCTCCAGTCCCTATGAGACTTAAAGCTTGTAGTGCATGCTCCTGGCAGAAGTTCTGGGCTGCAACATAAACAGTTGTAATTTTGATAATTTTTCTAGTAGAATCTCACCATTCACAGCTACTTTCCAGGCACTGTCAAAAAAGACCCTAAAATCATCTAGTTGGACAGGAGATATACCAGGTTTTCTCAGCGGAGTCAAGCAGCCCTCTGACTTGGAATAAAGAGGAATAAACGCAGCACTACTGTAGAACAGATGCTGTTCTCTTGTCACAGCTCTCTACTGCACTTCACAAGAAACCAGGCCTCCAGTACAGGCTGCCACAGAGAGCTGGGAGGTGAGTTGATTGTGCAGATGACAGTGCAGGTAAGGATGTGCAAGTAAGACCTAGTGGCTCTGACAACACAAGAATGCAGCTTCATTAAAAATCCACAATGTCTCTTAAGTCCAAGGTTACCAAGGACTTACGTACATTAAACACGTGATGTGCTGAAATCCTACTGTATATGTAGATGAAAATTCTAAACTTCTCAAAATGTGTCTTTGTTGTGCTTTTACCCATGTAATTTGCATCTTTTTTTATTTGTGTTAATTAGGATGACATTCACAGTGATTCAAAGTACAAATTAAAAAAAATAATTAAAAATTTGCCTACAAAGTCAATTCCACGTAGTATCTAATTGATCACTAGACAAAGCAGAAAACCTGTCAAGAGTGACTGAGCACACTTTAACTTCAAATTGCCCCTTCAGGGGACTAATCTAGGCATACTAGCCAGCTGCACTAGGAGCCAATAGTTGTTCAAATATTACTGTAATTAACTATACATAGAGGCAAGGTAATAACAGAACCAACCATACACATGCAAATTTTCGTCACATATATGAGATTTTTGCTGAAGAGCTCAGTGCACATACCTTGGGAGAACATACCAGCATTATGAGACTCAACTGCATCCTGGGTAACTGGAGAAGTTGCCAAATTTCCACAATAGGTTTTTGAATACACAGTACATTCTGCTGAGTTTAAGGAAAATAACAGCTTACACTCAACCTGTCTTAATTCTGGCAGAATCAGTTTTCTACCTTCAGAGCAACTTCTCAACAGCTGTGACATCAGCAATTTTATTCCCCTTCCACGGTTTGAGAAATCAATTCAAAAAGAAGCAATTTGCCAAAAGCATGAGTCCACTGCCAGGCAGAAACTCTGTAGCATTTACTGAATTATTTGTCTTTGGCATTACTGAATACACAACCTGTGATCAGGTCGCAGGTAATGCATGCTGGTCACTCCGTATTTTTGAAGCCTGTTAGGCATCATTGGTCTAAGCCACCAGTTTCCAAATGGATGGTATAGTCACTCATAGCAGCGGACATACACTAGTTTTTGCAGCAAGCACTGGTACTGTTTTCATCAAGTCAACACAGCACAACTAAAGCCTCTTTCTACAGTGACTGAAGATCCTCTGTTGCAAATGGCAATTTCTGCATTTGGGGGACACAGAGAGGAATCCCAAACATTCCAACATTTCATTTTTCAGTTTTAAAATAGTCTGCACCATGTTGTCCTTTGTTTGTATGTTTTAAACACTCTGCTGCCTTGAACTACTCACAAATCCTCATGTCTCAATTCCTGGTTACAATAGCCTGCTGCTCAGAGAGGAAAAAACACCTTCATATTTTTTCTAATAATGTTCCTTCCACAACAAAACTGGAGATGCCCTACTAAACTCATCATCCTCTTCCAAAATTCAACTGAAACACTGCATTGTCTCTTTTAGAACCCATCTGAGAGCAGTTCTTCAAAGCATTCAGTGTCATTTCCTACACAATGACTGGTGTGGGGCTTTCAATTTGCTGTGTAGTTACAGTCAATGCCCCCAAAATATAAAGAGACAATAAAATTTTGAGGAAATGTGTTTTGATATGTCAAAAATGTTCCCTTTTAAAATGAAGACAATCATTATCAATAAAAGATTTATTTATGGACTTTCATTCAATCTTTAAGTGCTTCAGAAATGATCATCAATTTATTGCCACAAAGTGAAGCACAGAAATTTCCAGCAACATGCCTAACACCATAAATCCTAGGGAGGAAAAGCACTAGGAATAATGTGTAATACCCTACTTACCAATTCCATTACCTTCACCATGCGTGCAAGCTATTTTATACCTTTTTTACACAACTAGGCCCAGAAAGGGTGGTGCGGTGGCGGTCGGGGGAAGAAATTGCATCAGAATGTCAGAATACAAGATAGGGAAATAAAAATAGCTATGTAGTCCATTTTTTGTACTTGTGGATTGCTTCTCACCATACAATAGAATTTATGGATCTCAACATAATAGAAATTTGGATGGAAAAGTACAGAAGTTTTTGCTATTGAAAACAGTGGAAAGAAAAGTAGTGGAACAGAGAATTTGTCTGTTTTGCTTTCCTCACATAGACATTTTAAGTATTTAATAACAGCAATAGTAGCATAGGTGTAAAATCACCTGCATGAGCTGAAAGTGGTGAATGGGGCCGAGGCAGAGCTGAAGACTGGCCATTGCCCATCAGACTCTTCCTGTTGCTTGTTCTACAGCTGTGGGCAAGAAGAGAGGAAAAAAGACATTAGCCTTAGAAATACAGCATATACCGTATATGAACATTTGATATTCTGATGCTTAGCTCCTTTACTTCCCTGTCTCCTATTAAAAATCAGAGCTATTGTTAGGTTTGTAGGCATGTCCAGGAAGTCTACAATCATGCTGGATAACGGCAAAGACAGCAGCCTCCAAAGAAAATGCACCATGGATACTTTTCAGGCTTGCACATTTGCTGTTCTGTGCAAAGACCAGGATTCCCCTGTAGAGTAATTCATAAAATGTTCTTCCCTGACTACAACTTGTGCTCTGCCATACACTTTTTATGATATATAAAAATACAAAAGTACAATGTGAAAAACAGTTTCAAGCTTAGAATCACCATTCAATGATTAAACCTGTCTCTGCTGCACGAACTGTAGTTCCAAATCACATGCCACAAAGAGCAACAATTTATCAATCTAAGAATGATACAATAATTATAAATCTAATTACTGAGATAAATTTCACATCTGTGCCTTTTGTCAATGGAACAGATGATGCCTAAGAAGATGAATGCATTTTTTTTACTCATACATTTTTCATCTACAAAGCCACTAATTTCCCAAATTACAAGATCATTAGGCGAGATAAATAGTAAATTAACACATCTATTAAACTTGGGAAAGGAGATATTTTTCTGAAATACATATCATAGTTTTAAAATATTTATTGGCAGAAGTGTTTTTCTTTTTTCCTCTTTCTACCATAATGAATATTCTCACAAACACAAATCCCCAACACTGCAAACATTCATGCACAAGAAAAATAGTATCTTGAAGTCAAAGAGACTGCAACTGTGTATAAACTTAAGTGCATATGCTAACATTTATGGCACTGCAATCCGATTTTTTTTTCTGTAAAGGTTTAGGAAAAACTCAAAACCACTAAAACGGGAAAAAGTCACACATAAAACCATTTCGTTAACACAGTAGGTTCCAACAGTAGCAGATTCAGATCACAGTTTTACATTTCTCCAAAGATGAGTTCTGTAACATTATGATCTCTATGTAACAGCCAGAAAGCAAGACTGATTAGTCTTGATACGGTGTGAGATGAATAAAACACAAAATAAAGGATAGAGTTGAATAGCATGAAAGCTAAGTAAAATGAATTTAAAAGTATTCCAAAGAATACTGGAAACAAGTAAAATCGAAAAACAAAGAAGAAATTTTGAGTATGAAAGCAGTACAGAAGATGCCTGGAATATGGAGGGGGAAAAAACCCAACAAAACAAAGTGTCACACACTAAAACCAGTCTCCCCTTGAAAAATGTTTTATGAAGCAGCAAGACTGCCATTCTGTTTAATGGGTTAATGAAAAGTTCTTTTGCATGAATTGCACACTGAATTGCTGTATCACTTAAATATTACAATCAATTAAACAATGCATTCACTTTTGAGTGTATACTTATCATTACTGCAGACCTATGTAAGAAAACAAAGCACAAAATGACTGCAAGATTCACATTTAGAGCACTGGAAAAGTCAAACTATTTAAGACGTACATTGTAATTTCTAAGCTGAAAAATGAGGGAGAACTTTTAAAACGTGAAATTATACACACACGATTTCAGGAACCTGGCTAGATTAAGCACAGCTTTCTACAAGCATTTTTGACATATTCAGCACAATCTACTTTTTAAGTAATAGACCTTGAGCAAATATTCCATGTCTCATTAGACAACAATTTCAAAGTCATACTGTTCCCCACCGTCCATCTCTAAATTTGCCCAGCTGAAGAGTCATAGTCAACTCTTCTGTGATAAGAACGGTCCAAATTTTTTACTCCTGGCTTCATGCAATATCACTGTATTGTTGGTAACTTCTTGTATCATACTATGACAAACCTCATTTTTTCATCTGTTATACTTGTTTTAAAAAGCTTGAATAACTTCCTTTGCAATTTTCCAATCTAAAACTGAATCCGGTGGAAACTTTTGGTATTCGTTAGGCATTCATTAAAGGACATACAGATTACATCTATCCACGATGGCATCACTACAGTGCCTGTGGTACAGGCTGGGGTTAAGAGACACCATTACATGACTTTAAAGGAGCTTTGCGTGGCTTAGTTTAGCGTCTAAAGGATCACCACATGACCTGTCACAAGAAGGGAACACATTTTAAGGATCTAAACCATGGGTGTGTTCTCAGCAAAACATTTCAATGAATTCTAGACATCCTTCACTGATTTTGCTGCAATTTGCCTTTGTCTGTAAAAATTCAGAGTTTTATCACTTTTGCCATAATTTCCTACGTTATCTTGTTTTTAGGGGGTGGGTGGGGGTATTTTTCAGAATTATTACTGGGGAGCATGACGGCATTACCTTCAGTATCAAGATCTTATGTAATGAGAAAACGTTCCCCCAACTGCCATTTCAAAAAATTTTTTGCTGTTTGTTCAGATGTGGCTGCAGCTGTATGAAGAACGTATCTTTTATCACACTCAAACAAAATGTTCTATTGAGAAACAGAAAATGAAAACATATGAAGTCTCCTCTATTTGTCTTAACGCATGAAAGGACAAGTCTCTCCCACACCTCTCTCTGTAAGCCTTTTTTTTTTTAAACAGTTCTGTTTCACGAAGATTTTGAAACTATGTTATCCATCCTGTATAATATATGAACTCCTTCCCCAGAATAATGGTATTATGAAGGAAGCTCTTTGTGGGTAAATAAAGAATTATCTTCAGGGAACCCTGACAGATGATCTAAACTGCTAGACCACCACAAATGCGAAGCAGGGTTGCACTGAGGAAATACCAAAGCATTGCTTTAGCCTTGAAACAGCCATCTCCCACATACAAAAGAATCTCAGAAGTTAAAGCCGTTCTGCAGACAAAATCCTTTTTCCTAGATCTCTGAATACATCAAGTAACTTTCCCCTTCTATTGTCTTTATAAAACTATTCTCCCATTCAAATGGGACAATATAAACCAACTGATAAGAGGTAGCCCGGAAAGAAAGCCTCTTTGTCTGCAGCAAAGTTACAGCAGTGCAGGAGGAACAGTCTACAGGGACTGTAACCTAGGGAAACAAACCTTGGGGTAAACCAGAGTGCTGCACCCTCAAAATGCAATTCTCCAAGCCTTGGATCTCATGTTTTGATCAGGCTGCACAGCACAGAGAAAGAGACCAGCAAGCCAGGCAGCATGCATGACATAGGGTTTAGAGCCATGAAATAAACAGCAAGAAACTGCACCTTTTTCCAAGGAGAACAAGAGACTGGGGGTTGGTGGGTGGGGGCAATCAGTCATGTTCCACCATAACTAAACTTTGGGGTGCACACAAAACCTGAAGAAAATAGGAAATCTACAATTTTTGATCTGTTCTTCTCTGCCCCAGGAAGATCCTTCCTGGACTCTATAGTCTGCTGCCCACAACTTAAAGGAGGAGGATGTATTTGGAAGTAGTTGTCATTACACCATATTAGCAGTGACCTGGATTACTGACACTGTTGCTTATCTTGGAATCCAATTCATAATTTCCTATTTGGTTTCCAAATCGCCCACAGACAGGTTCTGCCTTACCTCCTGCTCCCCACCACTGACGCTCCTTCCCACTCACACCTCTCATCTGTGTCTGACTTCTCAGCACGTCTCACTGCTGAGGAATTCCTCCTTCACACCAGCCCCAGTCTAAGCCCCAATGCACCAACCTCCAAGTCACTTGTCCTCCAGCTGCTACAGATGATCAACGCTTCCATGAGAAGTACTCATGATAAACAGAGAGAGGACTACAAAAAAAAATGCTTTGTGCTCAACATTTTTATATCACAAAGCAAGGGTGAACTACAGCTGCTGAAAGATGCAATCCAAAAGCTTGACTACTTTGTTCCTTAAATAGCCATAATTCCTCCCGTATCAGGCAAAAACTGTTTGGGCAGAGATGATGGGAACCGCTAGATTGAAACCAACAAAGCACAAGGCCCAAGTACTAGTACAGCCATTAAAATAGAGCTACACTCCACAAGCTGTTGGAAACACTGACAGAATAAAAACTTGAAGCAGAAATTCAGAGGTAGATTTAGATTAGATATTAGGATGAAATTCTTTACTGACTCTGACAGTGTTGAGACACTAGAACAGGTTTCCCAGGGAAGTTGTAACACTCCCTCTCTGGCAGTGTTCAAGGCCAGGCTGGATGTGGCTTTGAGCAACCTGGTCGAGTGAAAGGTGTCCCTGCCCGAGGGAGGGAGCTGGAACTAGATTAGCTTTAAGGTCCTTTCCAACCCAAACCATTCTATGATTCATCTAGGACAGGCAGTTCTTTATCCAGAGCAGAAACAGTAAATGCAGATTTCCTGATACAGTACTCAAGAAACCGCAAAAATTGTGAGAGGTATGCACTGAAATGGAATTTTCGTCCTCAGAACAAGGGCTAATATGTGAGCAAATTAATGGCAGTAAAGGTTGGTTTTATATCCCCCACCCCTGCAGGGAAAGAAGGCTATGTTGACAGGATTACCACTTGCCATGCTTTTCATGGCAAAATTGGCATCTGCTTTAATAATTTATAATTAATTCATTTCAACATCCCCAACTATTAGTATTTACATTCGTAATAAAGATGGCTTTGGACTGTAAGCTATTATGACAGTTCACCACCTTTCACAGCCTATGCTGAGCACAGTACTACTCTACAACAACAGCTTCTTAATTTTATTATCAGTGTAATACAGTGGTTTAGCTGAAGGTAAAGATTTAAAGGGGACTCCCATTTTAAGAGAGGCTGCAAACAAAATGTTTTACTTACTAATACAAGTGGAGAGAAATTAACCTGTTGCCATATGCAGAATGCAAAGGCTGACCATGCATAAAAGAGACTAATAATGTAAGACCAGCAATCCCATAAAAGCTCTGCGGACAGAAAAGGTAGTTACAATTTCTAGGGTGTTAAAATTGCATAGCTGAAAACTGCCTCAGGAGGAACATGCTGTCCCTAGCAAGATGTGCAATGTGGCCACTTTGTTTATACAGGGAAGTTAAATTTAAGTTATATTTCAGTTATATTTAACATGCTCCGAAGCTAGCTAACCTACGACTTCATAGTTTTTTATTATCTTTATAAGCTGTAACACTTCGGAGTCAACAGTGCACACAGCACTGCCTTAAAAATTAGAACATCTAGTCAGGAATTTAGCTTGTTTGGGTTTGATGTTTGTTTTTAAAGAAAAAGCCGCCTTTTGCATTAAAAAGCTGTTTGGTATTTCCAAGCTCTCCAGAATCCAGGCGAGTTCTGTGGGACATTAACTCCAACCAATGCAAAAAACAGCTGCCATGAAGAGATGACACACACTGATACTGCAGCAGCTTCCTTGTCAAAAGGAGCCGTTAAGCTTGTATTCGATGAAGCATCTCCTGATGCAGAAAGTCAAAGTAACACATGGCCTGCAGCTAATGGTAGTTTCACACCTAGATCGCTTTATGAAAGAAAATTAGTCAACCAAGAATGTTCCTCTCTGAATACTATGGAATTACAGTTACATGACAAAATCCACAGGCTCCATCTAGTGCTACTTGTTGCTGCCCTGTTCTATCCTATAAGAGACTGAAAAGTAAGGAAGCAAGGTTTTACAATTCTGAAAGAGGTTTTCCAGACTGAAGTAGGTAGATTCTCAAGGTGCTGCAATCCCTGACAGAAATGCACAAACTAGCCAAATGCAAGTAAAATAGACCACCAGTAATACCCAGAATTTTCTTTTCATTCTTTTCATGGTTTTCCACATTCCACACATACCCATTTATTATCACCTAGCATTATTTTCTGGTATATTTTTACCTCTATGTCTGCATATACACTTTCCAAATTTGGTGCATGCATATACATTCATATGTACACGTGTAAAATATATAAATATATTTCCATAAATACATACATATAAAATACTGTATTTAAAACATCAAGCATATGGCCAAACATTCAATTACTGCAAGTAATTAATCCATACTGGTCTTTAATGAACTGGAAAAAAAAGGGCTTTGGGATTTTAACTCTTGTAAGCATTCAGGTTTACTCTTTTGTATTTAAGCTTTAGTCAACTTAAATGAGACCAGTTTTAGTCTGAAGAAATGAGGGTAGTGTCAAAACATAATTAACATAACACAACAAGATGAAACATGCAGCTGCTGGCAGCCTGTCCCAGCACTCTCCAAACTATCAAGCTGCAGCAAGGTCTTTTACCATCTCATACCAGCATACTCTTCATACAGTCCCTCTGCTGCCTTCTCACCTCACCACCTCCAGGGCATGTGCTCTCTGTCCTCTTGCTTCTTCCTCCCTCCACTTGTTCCTCGGTGGCTCTCCCTTCACTGGCTCTCAACCCCTTAACAGAACAGCCACAGCTGCACCTTATCTACACGCGCCAACCCGCTGCCCCTGAAGCCAACCACAGCTGTATGTTATCAATGCTAATTAACCCAGCCTCATTCTTCTACAGCAGCCCTACTTTGGCAAAGTGTCCTTTGCAAGGCTAGTGTTTCAGCTTTGGCTACTGGCCAGGAGTGCATGGCCAGTAAAGGGTCCTCTCTAGGTACCCACACATTTGTGTGCAATGCTTTTTTCCCTGCCATTACTACCAGTTTACCAACATGCCACCAGAAGGTCACCTTTATTCAACCATACAAAAAAGGAGACCTCAAGTCTTTTTCTTTACCTTTCTTAAAAAAATCTACTGGTTAAATAAAACTTAAAATGCAATCCTCCAGACACATTATCACCCTCTGTATGGACTATATGAAGGCTTCAAATGCATGCAAGACAGTATCATTGCAAGAACAGCTGCCAAGAAAAATCACAGAATTGCAAATATTTGTCAAATCTCTGCTGTTCAGACTTGAGGAAGGCTGTCACAAAGACAGACTTCTTAACACCTTGATCTCCATCCCTCCAGTGTCTTACAAAACAAATAAATAAGATTCTTCGTTAAGCTTTCTCAACTGTACTTGCTAGTTAAGTGTTCTGTGTATTAACTCCAGTGACTGCTCTCACTTTTACTCTAAGCAATTCTGATCCGTAATTTTTCTTCTGCTTACAGAGGAAAACCAGTAGCCTCAAGAAATCTGAATTCCTTCTTCAGAACTAAAATGGTGTATTTCTACCTGTTCTGTTCCTTCCTAAAACAACTGATTCAGTTTTAACTTCTTATAAATATTTAATTATGTAACATTAAGGAAAAGATTATTTAGCCAACTATTAACTCTATAGTTCTACAATGTTCATAAAATAGCTGCATAAAAGATAACGGTGTAATACACACAAACTGGGCAGGCAGTGGAGAGCAGACAAAAAGGAATGCTCAGGATCATAAACCTGCTCACTGCACAATTCTGCTTCATTATCCACAAAATGCAGCTTCTGCATCCTCATATCATACAACCTACTGAGAACATGTGGATGAGAATTTAAATCCCACTGGTTCTTGAATTTATTGTATTTTTTTATTTGTGTCCTGGGAAGGAACATAAACCCAGTTGTTAGGTGGAACAGCACATCTGCCATCATACTGACGTATTTAACTATACTCGACACAAAAATGTTACTTCCAAAATAGAAAGGTAAGTAGGAAACTAGTACCAGAAAGAGGAAAAATATAAAAGGCTGGCCTAAATCATCACTACATACGATTATCTTTATTCTGCACAATCCAAGAGATGCAAAAAACCCACAGAAACACCTCACTGGAAATAAATAATAATCAGGAGCCACATTGATGAGTTTATAATATTTAACAAGTGCTATCTTAAAAATAGAAGTGTCATACATCAAAACTGTGAAAATCAAAGCATCAATAGTTTGGAGGTAACCACATGCAGTGCCTTGACTTGCACAGTAGATAACACTGCAGAAATGATTTGCATTAGGCAGGAAATTCCCTGTTCACAGAGTGAACGCCTATCAAGGCTGCAGCACAGACAGCAGGTTTAAAACACAGGTCCCTCTGTGCTCTTGGCAATGCCCACCAGTTTCACATTAACCCAGATCAATCCAGACTTTGACTCTAGACTGCAAGCTCCAGTGCATCTCTTGGGATAAGAGGATGCAATCAGACATTTCATGTCGTAGTGGCCAGGCTGGGGGCAGGATGTTTCTCACTGCCTCCTTGCTCACTGTTAACAGCTTGGAAGAAACTGGGAGCGAGGGGAGCAGAGGGAGGCGAGTCAGGGCTGTGGGATGCTATCCACTGCTGCTGCTCCCTCCAGAGCCTCCACTACTCCACCTCAGGCTGGAGTGCTGCCTGCTAGACCGCAGCACAGACACTGTCACAGGTGGTGCTTGCCACTGGCTCTGTCCCTACTTGGGAGCTGGGCTGGCGCCCCATGGCTGCTTTGGAAGTGAGACTGAGGCAAGGAGGTAGTTGGGGGATCTCCTCCTCACCCTTCCACCCACAGCTGAAGTTGAGGTTTAAAGCAGAGCCTTTTCCACACTGCCACTGAACAGCACAGCCCACAGCCTACCGGCAATTTTTACCCAGTCTGGTCCTTCAAAAAAAACCCATAAACAAGTGGGTCCTGTTCCGGCCATATTTCCTTTGAATAACATCCATCCAGACTTGAGGACTAACCACAGCCAATTCCCCAGGCCATTTCAGTACTGCAAGGGAGCCAAGCACATACCCTGAATTTTCTGTAACTCTGGTTGAAACTGAGGCCAGCATAGTTCAGAATTAAGATAAAACATGGGAGTGGCTCCAAACTACAGGCAGAAGACCTGTTTACCCAGATACCTACCACAGTGAAACCCTGTCCCACCTTCTCCCCAGCCTTCTCATTCTGTTTTCCACTTAAACCTACCAGGTCACGGCTTTCTTTGCTTTTTCCTTGTCTTCTTCCTTGCTGGTGGTTCTTCACAACCACCACAGCTCTGAGCACCATTGTTCAAAACTCACCATATATCATGGAATTAGTGGGCCAGGATGGTAAGCCAGGCAGACCTCCCCACAGCGTTGAAAGCATTCCCCAAACAGCACAGAGAGTAGCTTTAGGAGTGCTTCTCTTGGCCAAAAGAGTGTGCATGGTGACAATACTCAATAAAGTCTCAAAGGGTTAAAGTCTGCCATGGTCTCAAATTATCAAGTGGTTATACATGTGCTCCAGCAGATGTCTAGGAGACACCACAGAAACAACCTACCCATTTTTTGTTGGGGAAAGGAAAGATGAAATTATTTAGTCTGCTCTGATTCTCCCTAGAGTTGTTCTTCATCTTCCTTTCAACCTCCTCAATTTGTTTGTACTGTACCCATCAAAATAATTTATGTTGCCAAGGCTATTTCCACATAAAAAGATTCAGAGGCTTATTAAAACAAAAGCCTTTATCACATGAAAAACTGTCTGCTTTGCACTGCACTCCACAGACTCTCCCCATGAGAAAAGTCACTAGAAGACAAGCTCCTAGAAATATTTTTCCCTACATTATTTCATTATTTTTAGGACAATTTTGAGCTTTATTATTTTACCCCCTTGCCTTTTTCCTAATAATCACGAAAAAGTACAAATAAATTTATCATATTCTAAAATCCAAGGGTAGGAAATCAGGAGCCACCAGAAGCAGAGAGATTTTATATGGCTTCACTTTCAAATCCAGTAGTTCTCTACTGATTTAACCCCTAAAATAATTTATATTTATACCCAACTCCTATCTCCTATAATTAAATATTAACAATTCATTTTTACTCAAAGGAGTAGTGAGCCCAAACAGGACTGCTTTTTTCCTTCCTTGCTAAAACTGGTAGCTCTCAACCTCTTCAAATGATGAGGGAGCACATGACTATTATGTGTTGTCTTTCAACCTTTAGCAAATACTACCAAAGATTCAAGGGATGAACAGGTAAGACAATACCAGAGCAATGCACTTGACTGAAGAAAAACTACATTCCCATAACAAACCTATAGGAGCCAAAGTGCCTGAATTTTTTTTGTTCCTAATTGGACAGGATCCTAAAGCTAGAAGATACTTTTTCACATCAGTTACAGTTTCACTGTTAAATAACAAGTTAGTTATTGCTAGGAAGTGTTTAAGACACTAAGAAAGTTGCAAAAAACTTCTACAAGCCTCCTGTGTCTTCATGCGATTTTAAAAATGCAATTGTACAAATTATAGCTTGTATTCCATCTTCAAATATTTTGACTCCTCCTAGCTCATTGTTGATGCATATTCCTGGGAGACTTCTGCCTTTTCTAGAGTTGTAAGCCTTCTGAAACTGGCAGATGTAACTTTTTATCTTTTATTTGGTGTGAGGTAACTAAAAAGACTATCGCTTCTATGTTAGTAATCACATCCAAAAAGCAAGCTGCATGTGTGGTGTGTGGTGTGTGTGTGTGCCTGTACATATATGACTTTAACCTCCTGGCAGAAGGTGGTTTACAACAAAATAATGCCAAAACAAAAGACTTAAAAGAACACTGAACTAAATCCTTGAAAAATGTTGTAAGAGCCTCATTTAATTATTTAGTAATTCAATGCAACTTTTTACAGCACTACACAACCGGAAGCAAACAAAAAAAAAAAAAGCAAAGTAGGAGTTTAATAGGACAAAAAAACCCAAAAGTGACATGGTATTAAAATAAAAGCCTGTAAACTCACTCAGAGGAAAAAAAAAGAAAAAAAAACACAACACAAAATGCAGCTTCTGCATCATCATATCCTAAACTTGTCTTCTGTCATAAATAACCCGACCTAATCTTTTCATCTTACGAACAAGCTTAAGCAATTGATTCAACAACGGTTTGCTTCAAATTGTGTTACCCAGAGAAGGATCTTTGACTCAGACCTGAAAGATGTGCATGTCATTTGCACTAGTTTGACACTAGTCCTGCTCTCAAATGCCACTGTTCTGTTTGGAGATACTTGGTGACATCTCCACCCCAACTGGCAGACATGGCAGCCAATATATTAGAAAAGCCCTCCAGTTCTCCTGCAAAAGTTGCCATAAGCATACTGGGTACACCGTTATTTCCAGTGTCTTGGAGGAAGCAGACACATTCATCCACAGTTCCAGCCAAGTTGCCCGGGACCTCACCACCCTCATGGAGTGGCAGGAAAGCTGTCTGCCAGGGAACTGCCACTGCTGCTCTTCAGCGTGGGGCAACTGCTCGGCTCCATGTCACAGCCGGGCCTGAGGTGCCCCTGAGCTGGAAGGACTCAGCCTCCATCACCTGTAAAAATCTCTTGTGGAATAAGAAGGTCCACAAATACCTGACCAGCAAACACTGATGCCTCTTGCACCAAAACTCTCTTTTCTATAAACTTCACATCTTGAAGAGAAACGCATAGTTATCAACACGGTAACAGCCTACACACATAGAATCGTAAGCAGGATTTACCTTTATTTCCCAAAATCACTGTTAATCACACCTAAATACATAAGGCCTACCACCACTCAAGAAGCAAATGCTTCACACAGTTCTGAAATAGAAGCAGGGAAAGTGCTGCCTAGGGAAGGGGCATCTTCAAGCCTCCCCCTCTCATGTACTCCTGCCCAATGGCGATGACCACACAATCTTTAAAAACAGCTGTAATGAGAGGGTGAAATAGTAGAGTTGCGTGAGCTACCTCCTTCTGCAACTTAATTCAGCAGAAAGTTTCTGAAAGTAGTTTCCAAAACAACAACAAAACCAGACTTCCTTTAGCTGCAGCCCAGAAGGAAGCTGGGGAGGGGGGGTGAGCATTCAAGGATGTTAAGTCTCCAGCAGACACACTCTCCCAGTAAGAGCAGAAAGTCCTGAACGCTGCCGTTAATTAACCTCCTGAGAACCAGAAGCGAGGATACATATCCACAGATTGGACAGTACTGCAACAAGAAGCACAGCTGCCTACTGGCATTTGACATGTGAGGGAAATGGGCTTTATCCCTTCTATGGCACTTTGGCATTAACCCTAGTGGCTTACCTGTCTCTCGTTCCTTTCCTCTTACATATATGAGAGTTGCCAAAAATTTGCAAAGAATGCCCGATTTTAAACTAAGCAATACTAGATAAGTTTGCACTCTTTCTTTAAAGGAATTAATGCAAATAACAGGAAAATTATCCTGTTCCTTTTTATTTCTGAACTTCCGAAAAAGGCAAGAGGCAAAAGTATCACACCTTCCATTTTGCAATTCATGTTCTGTACTGTCTTTTGCTTGGACATAAGTAGTCACTAATGCTTAAGCAGTTAATACATTGGAATTAAGGAAACAAAGAAAACAGTTTAAAGAAAACAAAACAAAAAAAATCACTATTTAGGACAAAAATGTGTTTGAAAATTATGCCCTTTACTGATTAGGAGCCTGAATACAAACAATTAAGCAGGAAGCATTCAACCTGAAAACTACATCTGGTCTCGTAAGACCTCCAGCAGTACCATCAGTGTCCCACATTTGAGCATGCACACACTGCAGTTCAGAAATTTAGTTTGCAAACAAAAGACCCCCTCTCTTTACTGAGACCCACAGGCTCCTTTCCTCCCATTGCCAGCTGACCAGAAGTTTTCTAATTAAATCATAATTAAGCATCTAGAAGTGTTATTTTCCAGGGGAGGAGGGCCAATCCTTTCATTGTGCCCATTCAGCTGTTAGCGTCTGTTGAGCCTGCCGAAAAGGGCATCAATTAATGCCAGCTATGGTGGCTTTCATGAACAGGCTGTTTGTTCAGTAGGAACCGGCTCTCTGCAGAGTCATGCTGAAATGTAAGCAACCAACCACTCCATGGTCACAACATTAAGACATCACTGGACACATACGTGCAGCCAGGAAGGTAGCATTCCCCATCAGTCAGATGGAGCTATAACAAATTAAGAGGGTTTTTACCCTTGGAGTTCCCAAACACAGCTAAATCCCTTTAATAGCAAAACAACAAATAACCATTATAAAAAAAAACAACAAAACAACACTAAGTCCAGATGAAAACTGACCTTATGTAACTGACATTACTGTTGACTATTATTTTTCACTCAACAAAGCTTCATGAGAAATTCAACAGAAAAAAATCAAGTACCTGCCAGCACACAGAGCTGACGCAATTTATAAAACTACAGAAACTACCACATGAAATGTAGTTACTGTATATTTTTATTAGATATACAATAACTACATTTCAGAGTTAGCTGCCTATCTGTACTGGTTTAGCTACATGACATGTTCTCCCTTCTACAGACAAAGTTACATCACAGGGCACAAGTATTTTTACCAGTTCAGATATTCCCAGACAGAAATAAAAATGAACATGAGAATACAGTCTTTTTCAACTGTAATTGTGTACTAACAAAGCTACATCAGCCAAATTATTTTACTAGCTATAGCTCAAATAATTACTCCTATATAAAACCTAGTGTGTAGGCTATGTCTGGAATCAAACTTCAGCTCCATGTGGCAGTACACCTACCGAGGAAGGCAATCTATTACACATGCGGATCACACTGCTTTGCTGCAAAGTCACAGTGAGGTAACTGGAAACATCTGAATAATCCCCAGTGAAGCAATCCAAACATCGCCAAGCAGAGTCATCAGCAGGGGTTGACAACATGAGGCTTCTGACATCCACTCACTCTGGTTTGGGGCTTTTTTTTTTGGGGGGGGGTAATGCTTAGTCATCAAGCACCACACAAGCCAGTAAAGATCAGCCGATTTACATGTTTCACTTTGCTGCCACAGACCTGGAACTTACATACACATGCACTTTTATACTATTAAAAATAGTATGGTGCAGTACTATAAAAACGTTTCAGTGGTGTGTGTTTCAGGTGACTGGATGACTCAAACAGTGAGGTCAAAACCAAATTATCTAGGCTGTCCCAAGGAAGTATTGATAAAGCATTCATGTTATGCCACCAAATTCCCCCTCCCCCGACATGCTATGTCACTTTAATGATTCAAGTATCCAAATCTCTGTATCAGAAATATTGTACAACTTCAGAATCCCTTAAGCCTATTTAAGACAGGTTTTCTGGATAAAAAAACACAGTAGTGCTGGGTTGCAGCCTCTCATACAGGGTCTGAAAAGAGATGACACATTATCCAGGGAGAGGGGAATTTTTCTTCTCTGCAATGGTATACTTCAAGCTCCTTCCCACAACTGGTGGCCCAGCACAACTGTAACACAATCTGATCTTAAATTTATCCATGTGGGTTTTTCCAATGAAAATCTGCTGCGTAAAACTGGAAAATGAGCAGCAAAAACCCCAGTATTCATGCAAGACTACAAATCTCCAAGTAGAGCTCTAATGAAATGAAATGTCCCTCAAATTAAAATGTACCTCCAGGACTTAAATCCACACAATGATACAGTATATCACAAGAATATCAAGAAAAGACTAAGTCCATCCTAAACACAGCACAGAGTATACCACCAATTTATGAAAACAAATTTTGCATATGCTTTGCCCTGGAGAAATATCCATACCAGGAAAGGAGTATTATACTACCACAGTAATGTACTAATTGCTCACAAATAGAAGTCAGTCACAGAGGATTCATGAAAGCAAATGCCAGTGACTCAGTGTAGAAGAAAGAAGGAATAAAACCAGTACAAGAATGTGATTTATAATGTACAAATAACTATGAGCTAATATTGTGAAGAGGAACAATTTCACAAGGAAGATTTGTTTAATTCACCCTGCTGCTTCAAGAAAAAAGTATCATATGAAATGACTAGTAAAGCAACATCCAACTGTACATACAAAAAAAGCATGCAGTGATAGTTAATATTTTCATTTTGAACATGTCAGTTAACTTACTGTCCACAGCTACGAAAGCCTACAACCTACCCGACACAACAGCAGCAACAGCTTTAGGTGCCAGATCTAGCAGCGCTGCTGGCAGTAACGACAATCTGAGATGCTACAGGAAATACTGCTTGTCAAACAATGCAACACAGGATGGCATGTATCTGTATTTAAACTTAACTGTTTAAACTTTATCTGCTCCAATATAAGCAGGACTGCAGGCAAACTAAAGGAGAGGAAACCAAAGTGAGTGTGTTGCCAACTATTACAACTGTATGATGTAGTACATGCAGTTATTCTTCAAGTTCTAGATTCTCGACTCATACAATAAACATTAAAAATTTGGAGTTCTTGAGTTAAGGGTAGCATCTTGTTGTTTGGTTTGGTTTTTTGCTTTGTGGTTTGACAATTTTCTTAGAAGTTCATGTTTCATGTTCATTTTGGCAATGGAGAAATTTAACATGACCCTTAAACATCTAAAACCAGGTGAAAATTAACTTCTGTCCATGAACATTTCCACATTAAAATAGAAAGTGCTAAAATCACTACAGCAGTAATGGATTCCAAATAGAATGGAACACTGGCTCGGACACACATTACAAAGCTGAATAGTGCAATTCAGTGTACAGTCTTTCTTCTTTACACATCAATCCCTGAAGAATTCTAGTAGTGCATGCTTAAAAAATCCCTCAAGACTACATAATCCTGCAAGAACAGATCTGCCTGGCTTTTTAACTTCAGTTAAAATTCCACCTTGGAGTAGCAATGTCTGGGACAGCAGAGACATGATGGTAGAAAGGGTAAATCTGGAAGGGAATTTGTGTCAAAGCTGTCAATGAGAGCTGGAACTCTCCTACGAAAAATTATTTTAGAGAAGCCTTCACCGTTTATAAACTGCTAAATATACAAAATCTGTCATCTCAGACATGAGCAATACACTTACAAGAAAAAAAATTTAAAATCTCGAGTTTTTTGCATCCATGAATGACAACCAATTTCAATTGGAATTGTGCCTATGACTTACACTGGATTTAGACCCAAGAAAAACATCATTATTAGAACAGTACAATGGAACCCATAACGAGCAGATTTCCTGCGTTCTTCAACTATGCCTTGAAGTACCACCACATCACATTATGTTCCTCAAATTCTCTAAAACATACTACTATACTAGCAATTAATTCTTATGTGGATAAGCTAAAATCATCACTATCCACACATTTCTGTAAGCTGTACTGCCACGAGGTTACATATCCATCGTTACTATTCTGAGATCCACACCACTGATTCCACCACAGAAAATGGTCTTGAAGACGACCAGTCATTTTAAGCACCATGGATGAAGAGAACAAAGTTGAATCTACAGTTTAAGATTAATTCAGTAGTTTTAATACAAGTACTCTGTTCCACTGAAAACTTGTCTTGGCACATCCATTTGATGTAACGGGGACAGGTTCAAGTTAACTATGACAACGTAGCATTCTGCGATCTTCTAACTTTCTCACTAGTGAACAAGAACATGTTCAAGAGTTTGACCATTAATCCTTCATTTCCTGGAATCTGCAAAATCGAGGCCTCAAAACTCTGATTTGGTTCAGTGGTTTAATCAAACATTAGATTTTGTATTAACATAAGTTCCATCACAGCTTTTCAGATAATCATTACAAATGACCTCACACTACGTTCAGCTTGAAAGCCACGTGTAGACACACAACTGAAAGACAAAATAATGTCAGCAAAAGCCACTTCCCCAAATGTCTTGAATATAAAAGAATAGGGACATTCATTGGAATTACCCTTTTCCCAAATCATAACTGCAAAAATTACCACTACCCATATACGCAGATTTTACCTTTGAAGACATAAATTAAATGATAAAGCATTCACAGAAATCAACGTCACATTCACATGCTTTTTAATAATCTTCCTTCTATAAATGCGTAACTGAACATTAAATTAAAATGATTTTTCAGATTTTCAAAACCTTGAGAAAGTTATGCAGGTAATGGTAGAACTTAATTTAGAAGGGCTGGACAAGTAGTTTGATGTACACATGGGTGTGTGACCAATTAAAAAGTGACTGATTGTTTTCTCAGCCTTGCTTAAATTGATTGCAGAGCTCTGACTTGTTTTTATGGGGAGGTATAACCTCTTGCCTCATTCTGAGTAGTATAACTTTAGCTGATACAGGAAAGTAACGACAATTAAATTTTAAAAAGTGACCAATAAACCCCCCCCCCCCCCCAACTAACTGGTAAACTGGTGAATTCATAATTCATATTTCCTCCTACAACTTTGTGAAATAGCAATGTAATCTGATCATCTCTTCCTTCTGAAGTGTTGCATGAGAATTCATGATTGTGGAGACTGTTTACTGATCAACACAGATTTCTTCGTATCCTTTAGAGAAATAGCATACCTTGCTCTCTTAATTTCTCTGGGTTTTTTTCCCCTCCAGTAAACAAACTTAAACGCAAGAATAGCAGCTTCACATCTATTTAACATAGGAAAGGTACAGTATCATTTTGCAAAAGACTGCTAAACTCCCAAGCTAGACTGAATGTTGTATTACTGATACATACTGATACTGATTGCCACTGAAGGATCACTTACTAAGAGCTCTAACAACAAGTTATGGTAATAATTCCAGAAATTAATATTCTGCTTTTACATTCTGACTATTCAGTATGTTCTACTAGCATATCTTTAAAGCAGATCATGTAGTTACTCTCTCCAAAGGACAAATTCTGGTCTTCCTATTCATTAATGTCTCCCAGCACTTTTTATCTTTATCTCTTTATCACTGTGAAAAAGTAGAAACATGTCATTCATTGGTGTTGGAGACAGAAATCATGCTGCAACATGATACAAAGCTACACGTCACATCATTTACAAGTCTAGTTTTAATAGTCCAAATGCCTGTAGCCGTATCACCCACCTTGTGCAGCGATTTTGTCACATCTTAGGCTACAGGCATTAAGCTAACTAGCTGCTCCAGGAAATGATGATGATCTCTGAGTCAGAGCTAAGCACACACCCCAGGTATGGTGCTGCAGGGCACCGTGCTGTTTTGCAGATGAATCTGGGCTGCCAACCACGTGAGATCGTTCGAGATTACTGCTTTTGGTTAAGTCAAGCACGCACTTGTGAAAAAAACTACTGAACATTCAGAAACCCAGATCAACTGAGTGTGTTTTCTACAGTCCTGGGTTGCTCTTCAAGATCTCAACAAGCTAATTATAAAGAAAAAGTTTACTCATTTTGACAGCACATTTATGTTAAGCAACCCCCTGGTTACCTTATGCTTAATTTAAAATCAACATGTCTTTTGACAGAATGAAGCTACTGAAAACTACCCAAACTAACAAGAATAGGTCTGTTACAGACTATGTAAACACAGTTCTATCATTCAAGCCAATTTATGATTCCTAACAATAAAGTGCAATGAGGATGTTTTGAGATTAAATTTAGCAATACACAAATATCCAGTTTAACAACTCAAATTCTTATCAAGTCACAGGCCAAATATAAAAAGTAGGTAAATTATACTGATAACCTCTTCAGAAGGTTATCACCACTGAGTATACAAAGAGAAGCATGGAAGTTCACTGATTTTGTTGAGGCAAACAGACAGTGTGTGGCCACAGTACAAGTTAGAAGTCAGATTTTCATGTTCAAGCAACTAAATCATACTCTCAGGATACATACAAATATTTTCAATAGAAGAAGTACCCAGCATAGTTCAATGTTATAATTTTATAAATTCAGTATGCTGGGAGAAGGGAAGGAAAAAAATCCAATAAGCCTTAAGCAAAACTACTGCCTTAGAGTAAGGTGCCTTCCAACTAACTTAAAAAAAAAAAAAAAATCAATTTAAATAAATCCTACATTATACATTAGGCACTTGCTTGAAAATCTTGGGAAATGCTAATTCACCAAGCACATTAACGCTGTTGCGTATTTTCTATTCCAATATTAAAACGCAGCAAGTATGAAAAAATAATCCACAGGTTTTGTTTTCTACATATCATTTTTATTCTAGAAGGACACATGAAAACACAAAATTGTAGGTACTACTATGTATGTCCCTACAGCCATGTGGTACTCCTCCCAGCCAAAAAGAACAACTATGCCACTACAGGTAAATACAATGGTGCTTTTCAGTTGAAAAAGTCTTTGGAATAAATGATGATTTATTTTACATGTTCTTACTCTAGATTTTATTTAAAATTAACTAATGACTGGATTTTTTTGTTGCTGTTCAAAATTGTACAATAATTTCAGACTGTAACCCTCCTCCTTTAGGCTGCAATGGAGTCAATTTGCAGAAATTCTGGAAAACTGGAGTAGGTTAGCTTTGTTCCAAGACTTCTAAAGGAAAGCTATTTTGAAGGAAGATCCATCACAAATGAGAAAACTGCATTTTCTACTCTCAAGAACAAAACGACTTGGTCCAACATGCAAAAGAGCTCAGTGGTGAGAAGCATTACTCCTCACATATGCAACAGTGCTATGAGTCCCCATTGTTCTAGACATCATACAAACACAACAAATGACAGCCTCTGTTGGATAGAGCTTACACAGTCCAAAAAACCAGGCATAACACACAGATGAGGCAAACATCTCCAACAGGTTAGAATAGGTTGTGGATGAAGTAATGTGACAGAAAAGGGTGTGCTACAATTTTTGGCCATCAGGAAGAGTAATCACCTCACTACTCATCCGGCCCATTAGCCCATTAGCTAATTTAAGGTTTCTATTTGCATCACAGCAGAAGTATGCCTGAAGAAGTGATGTGCAGAAAGGATAAAATCACCGTTTCTGCAGTCTTCACTTTTGTTTGGAAGATGTCTTATGCCCTGTGAACACCAAAGGATTCAAGAGAGAAGAGGGGGGAAAAAAAAAAAAAAAGGTGAGACTGGTCCAAAATTCACTTCAGTCCTGTCATAGACAAGTCACAAAGCCAGAAGCAAATTTACTTTCCACAGCAGTTCCCCTTGTTCTGGAAGATTTTTATGAGGGAACTATAGCCCTGACTTTTGACAGGATATATAAGAATCTAGTGACTAATAAAAGCAGAAGTCAATAGATTAATGGGAATTGTTCTCATAAAATAATGATAATTAAAAAACAAATGCCTCAAACACAAAATCTGACACTGCATACTTCTAGGAACATAAAGCACCACATTCCTTCCAAATCATATTATAAAGAACTGTATTTTAACTACTGAAGACTTCTGCTTGGACTTGAAGTGGAAGTTCTATACTTGCCTTCACTTATCTTGAACAGTTGTGCTGATAATATTTGCTGCCTTTGCCCTCAGGATGGCTATTGTCTAGTGGTAAGTGAAGTCATCCACTCATGGTTTGAGTTTTATGTTTACAGATCTTGGTATCTATCAGAAAAGTGGTTTTGACAGTACAAACTGTTCAGGTGAAATATCTGTAAATGTATATGAAAGCTAGAATGAAAACTGTGTCTCCACCCTGGCTTTTGGTTGTGCAGCATTATGTGCAGGGCTACCGTGCCTCCAAAGAGGCCACTGTGTTAACACAGAACACCAAGCCAGTTATAAACCTCAAATCTCTCCTCTGGTATTAGCAATATCCATAACGACAGATTTTTGTATTTTTTTCCTATGAGCTTTTTCCCATAACATAGGGTAATTATGCTGACTTTCATAATTTCGTATCTTTTTACATGCATAATTAATATGCATATTTTTATCAGAATAGCAACAACTTTGTATAAAAAAAAGAATAACGCTTAAAACGTAACTTCAATCAACTAAATCTTGGCAGATATTCTAATACTCTACATGCATATCTACCCCGTATTAAAACTATGTTCCAAAACGATGTAGAAAATGTCTGATTTCATTAGGGTGCTGGATTTCTACTATGCACTGGGTGATCCTGCCACATACAATGTTCTGGCTCCTGGACCCGAGTGTTCCGATTGTCTGTACTGCAGGACAAATTTCTATACCACGATTTGGAATGATCCAACTATTTACCTACAGGATGAAGCCTGAGAATAGCTCTACGGATCACTTCTTAAGAGTCTACAACGGGACACTATTGCCTCCCACCGCACCACAGTCTTCCACCAGCACCACAGCAGGATGTGTTCCTTCATAAAATTCCCATATATTTCCACCTTTTCAGACAGTCTGGCCCACCCAAGAGAGAAAGGCAGCACAAAACTCCCCCATTCATGTGCTTACGCACACAGAGCCACCCAACGCTCTCACAGGGATCTGAGCCAATTGCTTCCATGGACAGAAGCCACACTGTGCTGCTGGCCCATAGGCTACCTTTCTGGGGCAGGTGCCTTTTAGAAAGCAACTTACTGTTCCCTCGGTGTGACCTGAAGGGAAGATTCTTTTCTCCATGCAGAGAAGCAGAAAATGCAGACAGTCCTTTGGACCTCTCTTCAGCCTGTTTCCCTCTACTAATGACCATCTGTTGACCCTTGGACTGGATTTAGGCAGTCACAGTCCCCAAGAACATACGGAACATTTTTATGTTTATAAAAAGACTGGCCCAATGTCTCTGAGGGCATTACTAAAGTTAGTGCAAAAGACAATAGCATCAGCAATAAATTAGTAGTGGTTAAACACAGCTCACTTAAGGAACAAGAAGAATCTAAAGAAAGCTGGCTAGAGCAGTGACAAACCTTTCAGATTTTCTCAGATTTGTCAATGATTAAACAAACACATTACCTTCACTGGGAAGGCCAAACTGCTACATCGCTAACACTATTACTCTATGTGTTGATGCCCGTGGACTGTCAAGAGTAGGTGATCCTACTGGTTTCTTCTTGCCTTATAATTTATGAATCAGAAGAAGGAAACACATGATGGTTGAAAGGTATTAATTTCTAGATAATGTTAAATGGTTAGGTCTGACCTACACAAACAATTTGCATATTTAATAAAATAACCTAGTAAATTCATATACTGTAGTATGTTTTGTATTTCCTTTGAAACATTTCCTGTACAGAGAGGGGGGGGGGGGGGGAAAAAAGTCTGCTGCTCTAAGATTTGAGGAACACACATTCGAAAAAAATGTGAGGAAAATTCTCAAATTTGAAAAACAAGAAGTAGTTTAATTTTTTGATTTTTTTTCCACCAATAGAAATCAGAGTCTTGCAAAAGATGATAATATTTTGATGTTTGGCAAGACAGACGAACACATACAAGACACAATCAAGCAGGAAGGAAGAAACTAGATTTAAGTATATTTCCCAATAGAACTCATGCTCTTTCATTAGTCATCAGTCACAGATGGGGAGCAGATGCCTCCACACACAAGAGTTCAATCAACAAAACACAGCAGAAGGGCCAGGGAAGAAGCCAAATCACCAAGCCTCAGGTAAGGAAAAAAAAACAAACACAAAAACAACAAAACAAAACAAAAAACCCACACAAAAAACCAAGCTGACTTACAAAATGTGTTACAGATTTTCTTTGTCCATTATATGGGCAAAGCAAAAGGTAGATGTTCTGGTAAGACTTGATGGTACAGTGAACTGACATAATCATCCTTTTGCACGGGGTGTTCATAGACAAGGTGAATAGAGCATATTGGACTTGTCTGACTGCCTTTGCTTCTATTACAACACTTATGGAAATTCCCTTGACATACCCATGCGTACGAACAAGCTAGACAGGCCCAGACTCACCAAAAAAGCAAATCTGTAAAACAAATGTACACAATCTACTTCTTATTAGTTAACTCCAAGACGGTTAACAGTATTATCACAAAAGATATTAATTAATTATGACTTCTTACTGAACAGCACTGTCAGATGAATGAGTTAACATTCAAGCATCCTCCTTCCAGTTTCCATAAAAGGCAATAAAAAAAGCTGTGTATTTATTTACATCATGAAAACGGTCCTGACAACGAATTCTGGTAAACACCAAGGCATTTGTTGGTAGAAACAGAAGTCTGATTTATTCCTATTGTCAGTAACTAGCTTCTGTTTCATCAAGGACTGCATTATTATGTTTATGTTTGAACTACATTAAATCTGTAAAGATATATTTATCAGCTAAAAGTTCTGATAAAGATTTTTGCCTTCTCTCAGTCAGCATAGACTGTAATCAACAGGAAACATCCATGACTGAAGGCACAATTTCACTCCAGATTGCTACACCCATTGATGTTAAATTAAATGACACATATCTGGTTTTGGAATCTCCAACAGATAATTCTGTCAAGAAAAGAACCAGGGAAGCTCCGTTTTTTGTGTTTCCATGTCCTCCTACTAAGCACTACATCACAGCACTACAAACCTCCTGGCATAACGTTAATCTGTCATACTCCATTCGCTCTCCAAACCCCCTGTGAAGTCACTTTCCCTCACTTTTCTTTAGCTATCCAGAGTGCAAGAGATGCTTCTTGCAGCCACTGCAATGCCATCTTTGGGATATTTAGCAAGAATGCCACAATGTCTTGGCTGGAAGAAGGTCCTGCCTCCCAGTTACAGAGCCCTCTGTGTGTCCATCAGGCACAGGAAGTCCTCAAGTTCCATTAATAGTTTGGTTTGGGCTTGAAGAGGAGAGATTTCAGAATCAAAGTACATACATAGAAAATATGCTACTCTTAGAACTACTTTTGTGTTCTACTTCTGAAGTTTCTGCATACTTTTATGTAGGAATACCTTTCCAGAGAATTCCAGCAGCTCATCCAAGAAGTTGATAATACCAGTTGCCCAAAGATAATTTTAAGAATAAGAATTTAAATTAAAATCTGAGTATAGTGAGTAAGCTTCACCAAAGGAAAGCCAGCTAGTTCAAACTACAGTACCCATCTTCCCTATATTTCCCATCTTCCCTATAATAACTTCAGGACTTAAAACTGATGCATAAACCCATGATATTTAAATGTATTTAAAACAAAAATTATAGGCTTCTTACAGAAATCCATCTCTGATGAAGAACTTCAGTAAGTAACTATTTATTTATCTGTATTTTATATATATGCTTGTGTATGAAAGTTTATACAACTTCTTCTCAGGTACACATGAAAAAAGGCAAAGGGTCAATCAAAAAGGCACTGCAAGTGGTTCCACATGTGCAGGTTATCTTGTGTGAGAAATAGGATTCTGTTCAGAAGCCTGTGCCAAATGTCATAAAGGACAGGGGCCCAGCAGCCCAGAGAGGGAAGACTGACTACACAGTGTTGCTGAATGCATGCAGGAAAACAGCTGGGGAAAATAAAAGTCTATCCTCCACAACTGATTCAGTTACGGATATCTTGAGTGCTACTTAAAAAAAATTACAGATAACAAGTACCAGCATTCAAACAAAGTAATTTTTAATTTATCAGGATTATTATTATAAAATGAATCCTTCCTCTAATTCTCAAGGGGGGTAAAGCGAGAGAGAGATCATGGGATTTCACAATGTAAATGCTATACTAGTTTGAATTAGTCATATGCAAAAAATCCAAAGAAATAAACCAGCTCTTTCCAGTGACAGAAGAGAGCTGAGATTTATTTTAAATAATAAAAAAATATTTAAAATATTTAAATTAATCAATTTGGGAAGACAAGCCACATTTCCCAGAAATCACATTCTAAATGGCTGCACTTTGGGAATTTTTGAAAGCTGTAGTAGACATGCACAATATGAACGCCATAAATACCCTTGTAGATGGAAAAGTGTCTATCCTACTTATGCCTAGATATGCCTTTGATAAAGCACAAATAAGAAAATTCAGTTTTTCTGATTGTTGAGCTGACCTCATAGTATCAATCTCACTCAGCTTCTCAAGTATTATTTTACAGCTACTGCTTGAGTATTAATGTACACAAATGCCTGTGCACCATTATGTGTGTGGATTTATTTACCTTCTGTAAAGGTGTATACATATGTACCGATACATATGAAAATAAACAAAAATATTGGTAACATTTCCTCTCCAACCTTGCATCAGGTAAGTTTACATTAATGCAAGTCCTCTGAAAACAAAAAATAGGGATTTTGTAAGACCCATAAAAGAATATTCAGACTGATGTATTCCCTCATTGACACATACAAAAGAAACGCAGCTTGTTTTAAAACAATCTTACTGCCTTGAGAGAAATAATGTTTTTTTTAAACTCTGCAATAATATAATCAAGCACAAAGAGGAATGAGGTTATATACATCTTCATTACACTAAATTATTTCAATGTGTGACACTTCACATTTATTTCAGCAAACCAGGCAGCATTAGGAATGGTATTTCTTCAATAATCAACATCCTTGACTTTACACAGGACTACCTTAGTCTACCCACCATTAACACAGACTTTTAAAACTGCTTGCATGTAAACACTTAAACTGATTTTTTTTATTATTATTAATAAAACTGAGTATGTGTACCCTTTATTTCCCTGTAATTTATGACGTTCATAACTAGTGGATGGAAGTTTTAAACCAGTCTAGTTAGAAAACACAAGACACTGATCACATATAAACAGCAATTCTTCTACCAGTAAGCAGTGCCTCATTTTTTTTTTTTGTGTCAGGGGCACAGCAGGGGTCTACTAGTGGATAATTTTTAAAGAATTTTTCTTTAATATACAATTGTAAATCTAGGTTAAAGCCAAATGATAGAGATCAAAAGCAGGCCATTACATGCTGGAACATCTATGTAACTTCTGCATATGCAGAAGAAGGAACAGGTAAGATAAGAAAATTGCAGCAGTTTTTACTTTCTAATCACCAATCCGAACATGGCAGTTATTTCATGGGAATAACAGATTCTGCTTACAATAATAATTACAAACTTTCAAGAACAATAGAGCATGACGGTTTTCCTTATCCCTGAACAATTATTTAGGGAAGACCATTGCTAATTGAAAGAAAGGCTGTAAAAGTCAATATATTTATTCTGGCAAGACCCCAATATTTTTGTACTCATCTGTCAGTGGCAGGAATACCAGTAACACGCAGTTTGTGGCTCTGAAGTCTCTCTGTTTGGTAGATCAATCTGGGAATTGTTCCAGTGTACAGTACTTCTGAGATACGTTTATATTTACTGGGAGCTCTGCCAGTAGGATTTTCTTAGTTCACTACCATTCGATTTAGTTTGACCATTTTAAATAAAACCATAAAATTGACCTGTCACGAGATTTTAAGGTTGTGCTAGAAGTGGTGTTTGTTTTGGTTTTTTTTTAAATCTCAGCTTTATTCAGGTGGAAGAGTCTACTGAAGCCGATCTAGCTAATACGTATCAAGTATACAGAATATGCACTGCTACAAAAAAGTACTGAAACATTACTGCTAAGTAGTATGTTGTCTTAGAAATGAACAGAAAAATGTCACAAAGTATATTAAGTGTGATTTCCTTAAACGTCTCTCCACTGTACATTTAAGTCACATGAAAAATTAAGTCAAGTAACCATGCACGGTGTTATGCAGTAGACTCCCACACGAGATGAAATTCAGAGTCCAATATAAGACACTTGCATATTATGCCTCGACACAATTTTATGTATTAATACTATATATTTTTGTGGGGGGCTTTAAAATTTAACAATTTTTGCAGTTACTAAACACAATTATTGCAGTTACTAAATCTGCAAAGGTTCAGAGACAAAAATCCTCTGAAATGTTCTCAAGAGAAAATCCAGGAGCCATCACTGAATGCAACGTACCTGCTGAATAAGGCTGAATCAAAGATAAGTGAACTTTCTGTTTTTCCTCAGTTTGGGAAATAGAGTACAGCACATACGCATCTGTCCTGGTGCCAGTGCAGCATTCCTTCCAACAAATCTACCTCCTACTAAACCTTTTCTAACGACATGTAACATGACATTCTGATCCAGCTCCACAGCCTACAGATAATGTGGCAATATGCACAGAAGAACACACTGAACAGTTTTACACCATTATTAGTGTAACATGTTTAATGAGCTTTGTTAAAAATGTTCAACCTAAATCAGCTAGCAGTATCTTCACATTCTAAACACAGTGGCTCAGAATATTGAAAGATTTCATTTCTCTAGAAATCATTACCACTCATGTTTCCTACTTGGTAAGCCATGCACACTGATAGGCCTAACAAATTCACAGGGAACATACCCTGAAATCCATTTATCTGACCACCATTTTCAGCTTTGACAAAGAACTACCAGAGGCCCATCAATCAGTACGTGCAGCCACACAAGTAGGTGCATAGCTTAGTAGCTGCCAGAAGTCTGAAGCTCTCTGGCAGAAGGTGCAGCAGAAGAGGCAACTATTAACCACTGCATGAGTGAGCTCCTGTGTGCTTAAAAATTACATTTGAGAAGGACCAGCCCACTTTTAATACAGCAAGAACTGTAATAGCTCTGTAGAACATCAATAGCAGATGTAAGCCAAATTCAATGGACTACAAGGACTGAATCTGTGTAATGTGCCCCCATCATATGACGTGTCCCAACAACCACTGCTCATGAAGGGACATCTGGACTACTGTCCTTTTGATTCCCCGAGTAAGGAAGACAAAGACTGTCTCCTACTGTGTAACATCAGACTAACCACAGTGGTTGGAAAAAATAAAAATAAAAAATTTACAGCTTCTTTCAGCACATTCCAGTGCTTTCCTACACTTCTTTTTTATTTTTTCTCTTATTTCAGCTTTCCTTAAGTTTTCTACAGTAAGATCCTTTAGTCAAATCCTGAAGATCTCAACTTGATTCTAACAAAATGGGATTCTTTTCAGAGCAAGAACTAAGCAAAGAACAGGAATATGACCAGACGAATCCTCACCAGTCTGGCTGAAGCTACGAAACAATGATGGCTCATTGGAGAAAAACTGTTGTTGCCAACATTCAGATTGTGAGCAGAACTTGAAATACATTAATTGCTTGAACAAAAAGATTAGCCAAGTGAATCAACCAGCATAAAACCAGCACGTTCACTTTGACAGTGAGACTTTAAGGACCATACCCCTAACACACAGCCCACACTGTCAATAAAGGGAAATATAAGTATCAAGATATATTAACACTTCACTATATAGCACAGAAAGCAGTAGTATCATTAGTCCAACAGATTAACTTCTAACAAAACATTCAATGACAATGTGTTCTGAAAGCAGAGATAAGCCTACATGGATGTATTTCTTACTCCCCCCAGTTTTAGGGTAACAAACTTCTCTAAACTTACTCAACATCTATGAGGATAATAGCTCCCTCTTTCTTGCATGTACGAATTAAGATGAATGAAGATGGTTCAAAGTAAGGACGCAAAGCTCTTCAAATCACCACACTCCAAAGCATGTATTAACAACATAAATACAGCAAAAAGCAATCCTTTTTAAACTTTTAGCTGACATTTACTGCTACCTAACAAAAGTAAAATAACTCAAGTTGGAGCAGAGGCAGATTCAGCTGGCATCAACATGATTACACTTAATTTCTGTGGCTGCTTCTGTCTTAATAAGCATGCTTGGGTTTTCTTATGTCACCAACAGGACCACTTTTAATGAATATTATTAAATAAAACAATCCATTTATAGTATACTTACACATTTCTGTGTTGACAAAGGAAAAAACCATTATCAATACAAGAACCAACAGTGACAGTTTATATCATAACTTTAAAATCACTGCATTCACTCAAACTATTGGCTCAGGCAAGTTCAGAAAGACTGCTCAGTATTTTCCAGGAAGTATGCTGACCCGAAACTAGTAAAATATAACATAGTTTGACAACTCCATTATCTGAGCTTCCAGTAAAAGTTATAATTTTCCTTCTTTTTAACATTTCAGAAACGATTATGAACTGTTAAAATGTATGAAACTATTACTTGATGATTGATGAATATTTTGATCTCCCTATCAGGAAAGTCTCAATATCACTTCAGTGACTGTACACAAATAACATGAAGTTTCAATGCAAATCTAGGAGTCTGCTTTGGCTGAGAAGCAATTGGGCAAGCATTCACTAATTCTGTGCCTTCGGAAAAAAAAGAAACCCAACCACTCTGACTCAAGGAAGAACAACTGTAGTAACACTGTTCCAGTGCAACTACCTCCAAGCAGCAAGAGAAAACCATCACCGCAGCCACCACCTCCCACCACCACTCATCCCTCCACACCCTTCACCCCCCAAAAAAAGAATCACTGGCTTGTTGGTTTTGTAAAAGATAAACAGAGAAGAACAGAGACAGAAAAGTGGCAGCAGGAAACTTAATACATAGCACAGAATGAAGCAGAAAGTACTTTGTGATTTTTCCATATGAAGAAAGTATGTGCACATCTATACATATGTAAATCTACACACCAAACTACATAAATACATGTACGCACAGAGACCCTATCTCTCACACACACACACACAGTTTTCTACTCCAGATGATGCCATTTTAGGCAGGAACCTACAAGTTGGTATTATGAAGGGTCCACACACCTACAGAATAGAAAAAGAAATTAACACATGGTGGTACAAGTTTTTTCTTTGTAAAAGGACACTGTGTAATACATGTCATTTGATTTGAATACCAAATGCCTCCAATTTATAGTTTAACAGAATTTTTCTACCCACCAGTCCTGAAAACCCACTCCATGACTTGAAAGTCAGGCTGGGATATTTCTTGTTCACATATCACTTTCAGAAAGAGCTGCTGCAATTGAAATTCTGCTAGAGACTACTGTCGGAAAACAGAAGTAAGAAAGCTGTAATGAAAGACCTCAGTCAGCAAGTAAGACCACAAACTAAATTTTAAGTCTTAGTGCCAGGTTTAATGCTGCAACCTGAAGGAGAATAGACTACCTTTTCATTCTTTCACTACTAAGAACCTCTAACAGAAATAAATGCCTATATCAACTAAATCTGTACAAAGATAATTCTTTGTATTAGCAGACAATTCTATTATCCCAAGTGTCAAGAAAACAGGACAGCACTCACAGGAAGGATAGGGCCTAGCAGGCCACAAGAAACCTGGTAGTATAGGTAGAAGCAATTGAACAGGCAAAAGGAACATACTTAGGAGGCAAAAATGCACAACCAAAACATAAAATCAATGTCCTCACATTGGCAAGGAGTCCCAAATACAACTGCTGATACAACCAGAAAGAACAATGAACGTCCCTTGTAAACCTTTCACGAAGCACCAAGACTTGCCATTAGCTAGACAACCGTTTCATAGGCAGTGTTACTATTAAGAAAAAAAACTCTCTTGAATCCATGGATGCAAACTTTCACTTAAGCACAGCCAGGAAATTCAGATCACAGGAACTAGACTCCCTTTGAGCCTACTCATAGCCTACCCTTTGGTCCTCTAAAATGCTGGAAAGCTATACAAAAAATCAATGGCTACCACTACCCACCAGCACTCTTTTTAGAAAAGACATCCTTCAGCTATCCTTCCAGTTTTTTTATGCAATAGTTGAGCCTACAGCTGACTGTGAGTCTGTGAAGCCAGTCCAGAGGACACAGAGCTCAGAACGTGCAGACCCAGCTGGTACCTTAATTAACCCAAGCCCATTTCTGCAGCAGATTGTTTTTATTTCCTCTTGACTGTTTCACCACTAACAATATAGGGGTGCAAGGGACAGGTCCATTTTTAAGAAAACTGAACAAATGGGTCAGCCAGCCTTCCCCTGGAGAGAGCAACACAGCAGATGCTGAGCTTCCCCATCCAGATGAGAGAACCAGCCTGAGAAGGGAGGGTATTCTAAGTCCATTAAAGAGTAAGCGGCCTTGAAACTGCACTGCTGGCTTTTTAGTTTCACAGCGCTGCGACATACTGATTTTGCTACAGAGAAGGCACTAAATATTGAGTATCCCTGTAACAAATAAAATGTAACTGCATATACTATTCACTGATACACCATGTATGTGACGTGCGGAGACAGTATTCAACACTGCTTTAAAAATTCTTTCAAATATTTCAAGAAAGATAGTATTCAATGCATTTGAAAAGCAGGAAGGCATCCGAATACTAAAAAAAACCCCGCAAACAAAAAGTAGTATGCATGCTTCTTGTGAAGTCTACCAAGTCTCTCTCCTCAACCTGCCATGCAGCCATACACTTTATAAAAGGTATTTCTAGGTCTTCACATAGGTGCAATCCTACTTGAATAAGAAAAATGAAGACTGTTTCAAAAAGCCTCAGCACATTCCCCCTCTTTAAACACAGATAAATTTGCAGCAGAAAAATACATATGGCCTATCTGGACACTCAGTTGATGCTACGTAAAAAAAATAATAATATATTTACAAGAGAGGGATAATAATTATTTTAAATAACTCAGCACTTACTTACACCTACCCCAAGTTACACACATAAAGAATCAATATACACTGAAAGAAGAGTTTTGCATTGATGTGAAATAGGCCACTTGATTTTCCTATTTTAACTTGCTGCCATTCAGTAGACAGATTTTTTTCTTTTTGAAGAATACCAGTACGTATATGCTTAAGGCTTAGGAAAGGCCCTAGGAGGCCTGCTAAGCCTCTATCCTGCTTGCTTTGTGCCAGCTTTTCAGCCAGCAGAAGAAACATATCACACACATTCTCCGAAGATAATATGTAAGCTATTCCTCTAGGTACTCACTTTCACAGTCAGAAGTATGTCATAATTTAACACCACAACTGGTACATCTCAAAATGGCATAGGGGGGTACTAGTGAACAAAGTTACAAACTTCTATAAACTTTTGCTACTCCTTGTGACAGAACTATATACTTTACTGCAAAGGACACCACAGCACTAAAAACAATCAAGATGTCAAGGCTTGTCAGACTATTGCCCACTGTTGGTTGTTTTTTTGGTTTTTGGTTTTGGTTTGTTTTTTTTTTTTTTTTTTACTTTTACTCAGTATTTACTATTTCCAAACCTTTTTTTTTTCCTGCTGACAATAATGAAAACGCTACAGAAACACAAAGGGGGGTCGCTCCTATATTACCAGATGTCTGCGAGCCTGCCTGTGAGTAGTTATACAAACCTGTCTCTTTAAGAACGCTGAACAAAGCAGGCTATCTTAAGTTGTCCATATAAAGTATATCTGCTCCCGACAAAAGGTCAAATATTTGAGAGGAAGCTGTGTCTTAAAGTTAAAAAAAAAAAAAAAAAAAAAAAAAAAAGAGGGGGTGGGGTGGGGGAGAAGAAGGCAGGAAAAAAACAAAACATCTCATGAAAGGCGGCAGAGCGACACGCAGTCCGGCGGGAGCGGCGCGGGGCCAGCAGCACCCCGGCGGCCTGGCAGGGGCAGCCCGGCGGCTCCGCCGTTCAGCACCGGGAGAGCCCAGAGGCCGCGTCCCGCCGCCCTTCCCGGCCGCGCCGCCGCCGCCGCCTCTGTCGCCCGCCCGGGGACCGGCCCCAGCCGGCGCCGCGCACCTGGCAGCGGGAGGGACCCACCGCCCCCGCCCCCCGCCCTACCTCTGCGTCCGGCGGAGGCGGCTGCCGCCTCTCAGGTGGGGCAGCGTGAAGTTGGAAAGGACCGTCCAGAAATTTGGGTCCGACATATCCATCTCCCTGCGCGCCAGACCCTAAACGCGGAGTGCCATGGCGCGAGGCGGGCAGGGCAGCGTCCCCGGGCGCTCTGAGGCGGCCGAGCGCGGAGCGGCGCCGGCGGGCGGGCCCGCGGGGCGAGGCGGGGCAGGGCGGAGACGGCGGCTCGGCCCCGCACCCCGACCCGCGGCAACTTTACCGTGCGGCTGCTCCGCAGGGCGCCGCCCCGCCCCGGCAGCGACCATTCGCGCCGCGCAGGGGTCGCACCGCGGGAGCCTCGGCCTCCCCCCGCCCGGCGGCGGCCCCGCCCCCCCCGCCCGGCGGCGCGCGAAGCGGGCGCCCCGGGAGCCGCGGCCTCCCCCCACCGGCGGCGCCAGGTGCGGGCCCGCAGGCCCAGCCCGCCCAGCCGCTGCGCCCGGCCCGCTGCAGGCCGGCGGCGAGCGGGGCAGTGCCGCACCCGGAGGGAGGCAGAACTGCAAACCCGCCGCGCGGCCGCCGTGCCGGGACGGCCGGGAGGGACCATGGCGGTCTGCTTCGGTGCGCAGCGTCCGCATGGCACTGCCCTGACTTCGCGCTGTCCCGGGAGAACGGGCGGTGCAGGTACTTCGTTACTGCTGCTCACGTCGGCTACCCGCCGCTGCAGGCACCAGGCGGCTGCCGCAGGAAGCTGGGACACCTGCCTCCGTCACCAGGCCCCTCTGGAGAAAGCCACCATGGAACACGGGCGGGCTCAAGGATGGTAGGGAAGGGCTCCGGGTGCCTCTTCCACTCAAAACCGTGACCTAAACCCCCGCAGGTACCGACACATTTCCTCCTCCCAACTTTCCTCCTTTGCTTCTCTTCTCCATTGCCAGCTGCCAACCAGCTCAGCTGGTTTGCTTTCTTGACACCCCCACCCGCCATCGTTCCACCCTCACCTTACGTCTCCTTTCAGCCTCATGTGCGCTGACTGCAGCCCTCAGCCTTTCCACCTCTAAGGCCACCGCCACCCTCAAGCCCTCCTCTCCTCCTCCGCAGCTCTGCCTAGACCAGCGTTCTCCCTCACATCTCTGCAGCACACAAAAGTGTTTCTAAAATTACTACTGTACTGCATTGCCATTCGGTAATGCCTAACTCAAGCTGTCAGAAGCAGTGGTGCTCAGGTACAGAAAAGCAGTTACACCACGGCTTCAAAAAATCATGAGGTTGTCTGGCTTTTTTTAAAATGCTTAAAATTTCCATCTGCCTTTTTGTTTCCCAGAGTCACATTTAAGGGACTTGGTCGCATTTACAGTTGGGGAAAGAAGGCTGCAAGTTTTATGCTGAAACTGTTTTGCATATTTTAGTGAAAGCAAGAATCCTGCATCATCTCAACATCGCAGGAGCTCTTAGATACACACTAACTACTGTGATAGCTGGCAGCACTGCACTGAGAGAAATCACGTAGTGCTGTGATTAAATCACCCAAGGCTGTCTGCAATAGTAGGAGGAAAAACATGGGAAATGCAGAAAACCCTGATGTAAAATACAGACTAGTCTATCACTTGGTTGAAAGAAAACTCATGGTGCAGAATGCCGCACAGCAGAGCTGGAAGGGCTCACACACCACTTGCGAAGAGACAGCTTTCAGGTTACCAGCTCAGCATGCAACACAGCACTGCAATGACGGCCCTCGTTTTGAAAGCTCTCCGGAAATACATATCAAAAAGGCAGCACTAGTGCTCTCTAACAAACAAAAACATGTTTGGTGTTGGGGTGCAGAGGAACAATCTCTTGGGATAGTTTTACAAGTCACGAGTACAAACTTTATCTTATGCAGGAGGTGGGTTTAGACAATAATTCAGTAAGGTGTTCACACAGCAATTACCACCAAAGCCCTTCGTACAAACCTCCAGCAAGACACCACGTGCTGACACGCCACACAGGAGAATCATGTCAAACTTCTCTAAAGGTATCTCAATTTTAGAAGAGACCAGACCCACACAAAGAGGGAAAACAGCCCCATCTAGGCCTCAGGTCAGGTTTTCTTGTTCAGGGTAAGGCTCAAGTAGCTGCAGAGGCTTGTTCTCAGGCCCGTGTCCACCTGTACCACTCACCAGGGCTCAGCCGCAGGGTGCTTCCCCACCAGCCTGCATCCCTGCTCTTTTTATATCCCTCCATTACAACGGGGAAGTAGCATTCTCATCTACTGCAGCCAGTAACAGAAAACCTCTCGTCCATTTCTTTTCACTTTGAGGCATGTTTGCCCATATTGAATGTGAAGTTTTAAGGGTTTGTGTGAAGGCAAGCATGGCTAGCAAACCTCCTTTCTTAAAACATCCTAAGAAGGAAATTCCCAAATCTCTACATAAGCACTGAGAAACACCTCGTCCTCCATGTATTCCACTATCTTCTCTTCTAGGTACACAAGCTTTTGCCTGTAATCAGCATGTTTGGAGAAAGGACTGTACATAATCATGAAATCGAGGAATTTTACCTGTCTGATTTTGTGAACAGCACTGGCTAAAGAATAACAACAGTCTTCTACCTATCACGCAGGAAAAGTTTCAGTGTCCCTATTGCCTGCCAGCTCTTCCCTCTCCTCACCTTTCCTATAAGGCAGTTAAAGGAGTACCTTTCCCCTCTGAGTAACAAAAGCAGTTCAGTTTCCGTAACTCAGCCAAACACATCACGTGCGGGGTGATCGTGCAACATGGAGGTCAAAACTAATTTCACAGACAAGGCCAAAAATTAGCAACCGCCCCTCCTGCAAGGCCAGGCTGTAATTCAATTCAATTTCTTTGTGAAAATCTCTACCACTTTATCAACAGTGATGTGAAGCCTCCAATTCCAAAAAATGAAGCAAAACTAGCCTATCATCTATAGGCAAAGACCTACCTGAAAAAAGATGATTGCTGCTTGCAAGTAAGACAAATGCTGATGGAAAAGAAGTTTAATCCTTCTGTGTACAACCAGAGAGATGATTATACCAAAAACCATTACACAGCCCCCAACTATTGCAATATACATTTCACAATATGACAAGTTGGATTTTTACAAAAGCAGAAAGGACTGAAGACATTCTAGGTAAAAGTTTCTGTCCGTTTATCAGATAGTATCATCATCAAATGGGAGTGTCATTCTACATGCAATGCTGAACATCATCACTTCAAACTGTGGTTTCTCATGGTAAAACCCCTTGAATTCCATCTCAAAACCCTGCACAGACTACTCACAAGCAATAGCTCCCCAAGTTACATGACATGTGGATCCCAACACAGCTTCGCCTTCGCCTTCTGCACACAACTAGATGCACACACAGTCCTGCTATCTCATCAGGCTGTTTCTAACATGGGCTCAAAAGTAAGCAGACTTGATTTTTTTTTGTTTAATTTTGATTAATTATTTTTCTGAAGTACTTGGTGGACATACACATATTAACGCTCTACAGAGACTTTGACAAAGGTATGGAAATGAAGGGAGGAGTTGTGAGAAGTCCAGCACAGTCCCAAAACAACTTTATATGAATTAATGTGCTTCGTAAAGGGAAACATAGGCCTTATCCTTAAGAGCACAACATGTAAATGATGGTGAAGACTTTGTAACGCCTGTCAATAAACAACATAGTTTCCAAAGCAGTGCCTGCAGTTTGTGACTTTCCATGACACAGAAATACCTGACTTCAAAGCAAACGTCTCAAGGGAGAGGGAGGTTTTGCAAACCAACTAAGTAGGTACTACGCAGCTGCAAAGGGGCCACCTTCTCTCCCAATTTAGTGAGCTGAACCAGCTTAAGTGCGGGACAGCCCAGGACCAGACCCAGAACTAGGGAAGCCGAGCAGCGTATGGTCAGGTGGAGAGGTAGGGGCAGCTGGACCACTTCCCTGGCAGCAGCTATCACTTAAAGGGGAGCCTCTTTCACTCTCAGTGCTGATAGTGCTACTTATCCTATACAAACACAGGCTCAATAGCCAGATTGTGTCTTGTACTGTAAGCACAATTTACTCACCTCTGCCATGCCAAACCTGACAAAAACCATTGAAAAATGCAGATGATACAGTAGTCCAAAATACGTAAATGCAAAATTCTTAGGAACAGGTCTATGGCATACTGATAAATGTATACTTGATAATCAGATATTATTTGCCTGCCACAAAATGTTACTGGTATGTTCAGGATCTGTAAATAACACTCCTTTAGATTCAACTAAAACCAATGAATTCTGTAGTTGCACAAAATAACTAAAATACAACAGCTAAGAACCTGCAAATGTTCCTTAACAGCATTTGTTGCTTAAGTTTTCAGCTATACGGCTACCCCCAGAACAACAAGCAGCTCAGGCCACTTCATCACTTAAGAGATGCTTTACTATGTAACATGGATAATGAGTTTTATTTATCACAAAGGATTAAATATGGTGGCAGATAAGAAAACCAGTGATAAGGATCATTAAGTTTTCCCTTTTGTATTCATTTGAAGATAAAAACATCACTCAAGTCAGAAAAGGTGATTAATCCAACCCTTCCTTTGAAAAAAATTACACTTCCGAAAGCAAATGTAAAGGCATCCTTTAAAGAGTCTCATTCAATACATAAGCAAAAAAATATTTCATAATGTCAATATTTACTTGCAGTAATTAACAGCAATAAAAATTCTGCCCCAGAAACATATTAATTGTATAACACTGACTACTGATTTTAAGTACCACTGTGAAATACCTAGGAAGTTAACAAAGTGCATCTTTGAAGCCAAATGCAATACCAACACTAAATCAGTATTTTGCACATACTAGTCCAATGCAAAAGTTATCTAACCTACCTTATTCACACAATAATTACACTAATACACATTGGTATTTTTCAAAACTTAATGACGATGTTCTGGAGTCACTCTCGAAAGCATTACAGACTGCTCGAGTCTATCAATTTTATAGCAAGATGTACACTGAATGGAGTTCACCAGCAACAGTACACATAATAGAGTGTTCCCTAAAAGATGCTAAGACTAGTAAAATCCTAATATCATAGGCCTTATACTGAATAAGGAGGGTAAATTTGTGAACCATGAAGAAGAAAAGGTTGCTTTAAAGCATCTTCTCTAATTTCATGGGAAAGGATGACTATTCACATCTTCTAACAAAAAAGAAATGCTTCTCATTCCATCAATGCCTTGGAAGGATGTCAGATTAGAACTAAGTTTGTGGATGGGTTGAAAGGAGTTTTTTTGGTTTAGTGGAGCCTTTTTACTCAGATGGTTACTATCCAATGAATAACAAAGGAACTGGCTAAGCTGCTTATTCAATTATTACTATTTTCAAAGTGTTTGGGGTACCTGGAATTTTTAAAACAGTGAAAATAAGCTGTCATGCCACCGCAATACTTTAAAAGGACAAACAGGATACCAGCTGCTGTCAGGATTGAATTCAGGTATGGCAACACAGTGTCACTAAACACTGTTTCACACATCAAACAGTCTGCCCAAACAGATCATTTCAAATGAGGTTTCAGGTCTGGTAAATAAACATCTCAGCCAACAATACATTGAGACGTGTTACAAAATGTTTAACCTGTCTCCTCAGAATGTTTTAGTAACTAGCACAATACAAAAATTCATGTACAATACAGTAAACACAAAAACTCACCAACAGGTTTGAAAAAGTAACTGCACATTACATGTTTCTCATACAGGGTTATGTTCTTTGTTTAATATAATTCAATATAGATATCAATGATCTGGAAGAAAAATATGATAACCTTTCTACCCAACAACATGAAGGAGATAAATAACAACAGGAACGAGATAGTTTATCATTGGATAAAGCAGCCTTGTTTGAACAACATGCATTCTAGTATTGCTGGCCATCAAGTCACAGCAAGGCACAAAAAAACCGCACAGCCATAATATATGGCAAGGTTCTGGAAGGCAGAAACAATGTAAAGAATTTAGATACTATCACTGATGAACAGCTAAACAGGAGCACTTAATGTGATGGTATAGCTAAAAGAATAAATATCCCTCAGATCTACAAGCAGGAAAATCTCTCACGGGAGTAAGGAGATGATACAACTGAGCACTGAGGGGCTAGAAGTCAAGTTAGTTGTCACATTTCACAAAGGTTGCAGAAAATTCAGGAGGAGTTCAAGGGGGAAAAAATTATAATAAAATCTGAACTATAGTCTGCAGTTTGAAAAGCTTAATTTATTCCATTTATCCAAAGCTAAAGGGGCACCTCGCTTGTTCAGTGTACGTATCCCCAGCAGGAAGAGATTTTTGGGAGAAGACAGGTTGTAAGAATACTGAACTCCATCCTGTCCCTCTCTGACACGTAGAAGAGTTATGGGTTCAAACTGAAGGAGTCGGATGAAAAAAGCAGTTTTAAATTCTGTCACCTTACTCATTGTAGCACAGTGTATTCCCCATTGCTCTGTCTTGTATGCCATATGCCTTTCTATCTAAGAAAATAATCACATTTCGAACAGCAGTTAAGAGGATAGATAAAACAGTAGACAAGGGTCTACAGCATATTTTGTATAGAAAGTCAAACTAGAAGATCTTATTTGTCTGTTCAGTCCTTAAAACGTATTAATTAGAATGATTTTTAATGACTATCAACGACAATGATTGAAATCTTGCTCCCTCTAGCGGTTGACGCTGATGTGTATTACCTTCCTCTACTGATTTCACATGATTTTCACTGTGGGATGTACATTGTAAAAATAAGCTGAAGAAATCACCAGAAAGAAGTTCTTTGTGGGTGTACAATGCATATTTGCCAAATCTCTAAGTTTACTAAGAACCGTTTGTAGATACACGTAAACACTACTGCTCTAACTAGTTCTGAAGTAACGTGTAAAATTCAAATAAACCTCCCACTGCTCTAATTAATTATAGCTCATTTAATATAAACACATCTAGGAAAAACAATGGTCCCAGCATCTCTTCCCATTTCTGAAGGGCTCTAAATAGATGCACAATATTAATTGGAAGTTAAATATATTGTGTAGCCCATCTGCATCAGGCATCAAAATTTGCATCAGGCCACACTATTTTTAACCCAACATTTTGCTGTATGTAGCGGAGTGAGCCAACGGTGCTGGCAATTATGCTTCGTATTTGCTCTGGTCCCAGAGATTAGCTCTTCCTTCTGAGCTAATTTAGCAAACTGGCAGACTAATGAGAAAGTGTAAAACAGCTATTTCCCATTTTTATCCCTGAAATTACATTTATCTTGGCAAGTAAAGGAAGCATTACTACAGTTCAGAGGTGTTACTTTATGTGGTAAGCAGTCCAGAAAGGAAGAAAAAACAGAAAACATCTGATCAAAATGTCATCATTTTCCAGACACCGGGGTGCTTGGACCTTGACTTCATTATCACAAATGCTAGAAGGGGTAAAAAGTACCGTATTACATAGCTAGTATCAACCTACCCTGCTTTGTTTTTTTTCTTCAAGTGCCTATTTGCCAGAACTCGGCAGCATCCTCAGAGGATCACACCATTTTTTCAAATCACTAATTAACAATTTTTTTGGCAGCGGAACCACCAGTATAGATGTGAAGGTAGATGTGTTGTCCAACAGATATGTAAAGAGCAGTAATGGAAGTTTTCCATGGGTTTGAGCGTTCATGTGAAGTGATCATACATTTAAGAGACTTACTTCGTTGCACTGGCTCAGACCACTCTACAAACTTACACCTCCTTCTGACCTCACACATCCAGCCATATTTTACCATTCATCTTTTAAAATCAACAGCCACGGCCTATATGGCAAATGACATTATCGTTTCAGGGTCAAGGTGAAATTCTTAAATAACTTCTTAAGAAAATGTGGATACAGTCATCCTCCTAAAACAGTATGTACTTTGCTGCTTTTATACATGCTGCTTCACAGCTGTAGTCAACTAAGCTGTATTTTTTGAGAAAAAAAATTTGAAATGTAGAAAAACTACTTTTTTTTTCTGTAGAGAAACAGAAGTTTTTTGAACTGTAAACTTAGAATTGTGCTCTTTAAAGTTTAAAACCAGATAATTCTGGTAGACTGTATAAACATTACATCATACAGCACAATCTTTCTGCACCTTTTTAAGATTAAAATATTCATATCGGACTTTTTTACTAGGAGGAAATATGTTGTTTAAAATAGAGTTTGAAATACATCTGTAAAAAAGACTGTTCAGCATTTGTAAGTTTTGTGTGATTTTGTTTTGTTTTAATGACTTGTTAACATATGGAAAAGAAAACCTAAAACCTCCTACCTGCAGGTGGAAAGGCAGTTAAGTGGAACATTTTGTCATTCCACCACAGCTTTCTGGTTTGGAGAATCCCAAACAACATACTCCTACAAGAGCAATACTGCTTCTTACGCAGAGTCATGATCTCATGTCCAGCTCTGCCGCAGCCACCCACTGCAGTACTCACCAACCGAGGTAACAGATCTAAGGGATTCTCTATGCAAAACTCACACGAACTCGAGGAAGAAATTCAAGCTCAATTCCTGTTCAACAGCATTCAACCCTGACAGGTTTGGGAAAGCTGTCATCCTGAGTTGTAACTTTTCTCATTTTTGAGATGCCTTTTGTGGTGGGGAGGAGGTTAAATGGAGGTCAGCACAGGGAAGCACTTGCCTGTCAATCAATGTCTGACTAAACCAATTCTGGTGATACTGAACTTGAAAGCAGTTACTCAGTATAAATGCTGTCTTCAGTGAGACAGAAAACTTCATCAGCTGTAATATTTACACACTGAGTGTCCTAAATTAATGACCTGATCAGCACAAGACTGATGGCTACAGATCCGTTACAAGTTTCTGTCACAGCAAGGAAATTAAATGCTCCTCCCCAACACTGGCAAGTACTGTGTTTATTTCAGCTATTTTATACACACGATTTATTTTCAAATCCTGATTTAAATCTCAGTGAATAAAAATCAAGTGCGAAGAACTCAGAGCTTTGCAGTATACATACACCCAAGTAGCTGCATTTCCTGAGCTCTTCCCTGTACTCATCTGGCTTCATACTTCACCTTATCTGTGTGATGGATCTTTTGTCAGCAAAACGGTGTGAGACGGAACACCCCATGCAGTGCAAGCCGGCAAATTGGAACTCAGGGACATAGAAAGTTAAAAGGGGAAATATTATGCTTAAAAGAAAGTTATGTGGACTGCTCATTAAGGTTACCATTGAGATTTCAAACAATGAGCTAAGCACACAGTCGTGCAAGCTGATAACATCCTTCAATTGCTTTCCACTCACCCTTAATGCTGTCCTGTTCAAAAGGCTAAACAAAAAATAATAATAATTCTGTTTCAGCTCACACCCCATAGTTAAAATCTGAATTTCTGAATAATCCTAATTAGACTTGGCTCATACTCTTATGTCTGTGGGTTTTCTGAACAGTTAACTACCCTGTCCCTCAGATGGTCCTGCAGCTGAATAATCCGAACTGTACACACAGATGACACAGTTGCCAAACAGACCATCAATAGAAGCAGTAAAACTAACTGCACAGAAAGAAGGTAATTTTACGGAAACAAAATGGAAACCAAGCATCTAGAACTACAAGAGTGGTAAAGACTATTTCAGTTAGTCATGCTTGTCAAAACATGAGAGAAAACCCTCAAAATAAAGCACAAAATACCAAAACTTATATCATGGCTGAGGTGCTTCAGGGTCTAAGACCTAGTGTTATCTAATCACTTAATCTGTTTGTGCTTCAGTTCTCCACCAGTAGAGCAAAGATAATAATGCCCTACTACTTCTTGGGAGTACAGTGAAGATAACATTTCCTCAGATACTAAAAAAGTAGGAAAGAAAAGGAGAAGACAACAGCAGGGAGATCTTGAGGCTGACCACTCCACAGATTCAGAGGTACTGAATGACTTCTACAATCCCCACCTCCCCACCCCAGGCAAAGACCACACAAACAGAAGTTGAGAGGGACTCAGATGAGTTAAGAAACAGTCTTAAATCTCTCTCACACACACCAGACAGAATGACAAGAATCACAGAGTATGGTACGACAAGTCACAGACTTCCACCTTGCAACCCCAATGACAGGCCAACACATTCCCTTTTAGCTTTTTAGAGCTGAGAGTGCACATCAGCATTCTGTAAAACACAAGCTACAGCTGGCACCTCGATCGTCATCAAAACTCTGTGAAAACAACATAAAACAAGGAGTGCAGGATCAGCACAACCTGTACTAGCTGTTCTTACCTCCAGCATCCTGGAAAACTATCAGTCATAGTGGAAATGAGGGAACTAACCGCTCAGCTTTCAAACAGCAGTTCAAACCACTGAGAGTCCTAATTTCACACAACTGTCCTAATAATATCAGATGACCTGATTACTCCATTCCTGTAAGTGCAGAGGATGTCAGTTTATGGAAATACCAATATCCTGGTACAAAAGGAACTTAAACCCCACACAACTACAAATATACATTCTTCATATGCCAGCAATAAAAAAACCCAAACCAACAAACAAACAAGAAAAACCTGCAGCAACAACAAAAAAAACCCAACAATCAAACCCACCAATCTCAAAACCCCTTCACCTCTTCTTCAAGTTTTTGAATCACTGAAGGTGATTCAATTCAATCAGCCTCTCCTTTGACCATCTCCAGTCATGCCTGGACAAGGCTTACCATGAATTTTAATGAGCCGAACGATGTGTGTAAAATTATGTTTGTTTCTCTCAAATCAAGCATACTCCTTTATGTTGGTATTTTCAATTTTTTTTAGAGGGATTGGTTCTTTCAAAAATGATGTAACACGTCAATTCTGCAAAATTTACAAGAAACCACACTTAATATTGACAAAGGATTACCCCAAGAAACCCACCAATGGTATAGCCTATTTTCTATCCTGCTCTTTGTCAACACCCACACTTGCACACTTTGGCACAGGCACAAGAGGAGAAGATTTCATCAGTCCAGTGGCAGACAGCATGTGGACAGCCTGAATCTTCTCATGGCACAGAAACTGCAGTATGGAGGTGAAGGAGAAACTTAACAGACCACTTATAATGAAAGAGACTGGCTTCAGTTCATACATACCTACACCAGCACTTGTCATGATCCCCTCCACTCAGGTACTACAGCAATTTTTAGAGGTATTCCCAGGTTTTATCAGCCTGGGAGGTCACAGAGCATTAGCAGCCTTCCCAGTGTATTTGTCAACAGAAATAACATCAGACTACAACCTCTAAAACATGACAAGCTCCTTCCAGACTGCTGTGGCTGTACTTTGGGGTCCCACAGACATGTCTTCTACAGTCCTTTTGTTGTGTGAAAATTTTAGGCCCATTTCTGGTCACTGTTTACCTCTCTATCAAATTGCATATCTGTGTTCCTAGCCAAGCAGCATCATGTCATCTCCCACGCAAGAAGCCCTTTTGGAGAAATCCCCCTCTCATATCCTTCAAGGTCCGTGTTTTGTCTGTAAGACACACTAACTTAGCCCTGAGGCTCTAAAACTCCCATTGACTTTGCTCTGCTGCAGTGTTACGGTGCTCGAGCCACTAACTGCAAACCACCTCCTTTCTAGACCAAAGAGGACCTTGCTGACTCTCCTAGCAGCAGTTTCTGAAAAGCAGAAAAAGCAGCCTCCATCACTTCTGGCTTAAGGAGAGGACGAGACATGCTTTTGCTCTACGACAGTGGCTTTCTTACTGCTGGGAAAGAATTTTGCAGTTTGGGTCATTTCCTCCCACGGTCTGCAAAGCTAACTACCAGTCTGCTGCAGAGTGCCCCATGGATTTGAGCACCTGACTGCTCCAGCACAAGCTCTGAAAGTCATACTGTTCGTCAAAGCCATACAGCACAACATGCACCCAAGACAACGCAGGATCACATGAATACTGACTTTTTTGTCATGCACACAGAGAATGGTTACCACATTTGACAAACACACCAGTTTGAAAGTAGGGTTACTAGGAGAGGGAGACAAGGACACATTCGAGTTGGTGTCACTCCAGCATCAGGCTCTTCAACATCTCCTGCTTCCCAGCACTATGCTCTAGCCCAGGAACAGTTTTCCCAGACCTTCTAAGAATGCTGGTGCACCCAGCACTAAGTAGAATCGCCTCCTCAGAGCTGCTCAGGACTACATTCACTACATTGGCTCTGGGACCATGCTGCACATTTACAACAGGCCAGCTGCATCTTATCTTACAGCAGATGGAGTCACTGGGAGAGCTGATGAGTTTGTGCCCAAATCATGCTGTCATACACCAGCTGTCCTCCCCTCCCAACTTGCAGGGGAACTGTTTTCCTGTTTTAAAGCCAAGAAACTATTTTGCTGAATAGCTCTTCGGATCAGGAGCACTGGTCATCCCTGCTCTAACCACTAACACAACTTCTGGATCAACGTGACAAACTAGCCAAAACTGGCACCAGGGAAAGGACTGCTAAGTCTCCAATATAGCAGTTTGGTGACATTCTTCAGTTTTGTGAAGTTGCTGCAAGGCACTGCTTCCAGGAACCTACATGAAATGGTTAGTGGCAAGCAAAAGGAGCAACAAGATATCTGACAAATAAAAGGACTGAGAAGATGGTACTTGTGAGGAGCTGGGCCCCGTGCTTCTTCATTCCTACTCGCAACTTCATTTTGAAAATATTTATTTTTCAAGGTTTTTTAGAACTTGCAGCTATGAAGTTATCACTTTAATAGCATTCAAGAATATGCTGATGCCAAAGCAAGATACTTTCTTCTAAGGGATCACCAACTTTCATTGAAAAGCAATTCAGCCTGCACAGCAGTGAAACCAAGTTGTGTTGTGTACAGCAGAAATAATGAAGCCCTCAAAAAAACAGGCCGCTGCAGGGACAGCACTGCCTTTCTGATACATACTTTCTTCTGCATTCCTCACTAAAAGCTTTGAGAGTCTCAAAGGATTTCTTCTGCTGGAATTGGTGTTGTAGGGAAGGTTGATGCATGCAGCACTGATTTCTGTTCTGCATCTACTTTTATTCAGGTGTGATAAAATGATGCAGATGCAACATAATGCTGCAGCGTTGGCACAGAGCAGCAAGGTTGAGAGTTTCCATCTCAAGAATTTATCTGCAGGATTGTTTCTCTGGCAACTCATCCAAGGACCAGCTGAAATTTGTCACTGTACTGCACAAAGACTGCAGAATTTCTGAACTTGGGATAACAGGAGTGGAATTAGCTCAGCAAATACCTCTCCTGGAAGAAAGAAGTGAGCTGCTGACGTTCCTACCAGACCAAACTTTCAAAGAAAAGGACAACTGGAAGGTAACCTAGCAGTTTCTCCGTATCTGCAAGAATTGATTGGCAACAGACTATAGACAGTAGTCACATTTTTGACAACAAACGGACCTTGAGTTCAAGATGTTTTAAATGCTTTTCAATGAAACCACATGAAGCCATTCTGAAGCCATACTACTGAAGTCTGACTTTTACATGTAGGTTGAGACAACTGAGCCTCTGGAGATCTACAGTCATTACTAACAGATACGTCACTGTCTGACCAGCAAAGCCTCTAGGTCAACAGGTACAGTCACCGCAGTGACTAGTGATTGCTGTTAGCAGGTAGTTTGCACGCCAAGTGAAACTGGTATGACAACACAGGAAGAGACCAGACTGTCCATTTTCAAGTTTATTTCAAGATCTGTCTAGAGTTATTTTCACATATACCATGTGGATCTGCAAATTTTAACCACCTCCTTGGCTTGGAGTGATTTCTGAACACCACACATGGAGTACTCAACTCACCTAGTCTCTATGTGGCCCCAAACAGAGCCCCATGATGTCTTCTCTCCCTTCCTCCAACTTCTGATTTATGTATGGCATATTTTTTGCAAATATTACAAACTTTCACTTGTTTTGGATTTGTGGGGTTTTTTTTAAACTGAGAACACGAAAAAAAAAATTTACAGAGCTCTACCCTTCATTTCCTGCTTTTATTTCACTCTTTCATCTTTCAAACAAGACATAAGGAATGTGATGAAAAGCTTGGACCAGCTCTTTATTATGGTATCATGTATAGCAGTTAAAAGAAACCAAAATTTGCCTCGAAGGTAAATAAAAATCTGCCCCAAAAGTAATGCCAGGTTTTGGTTACAAAAGGTCATTTGTCTTTAAGAGCTGTATGGCAAAAATGTTCACAGATTTATCAGTGAACACGTCATCATTTTAGGCTTCAAAACTAAGTAATGGGAGCAGCACATCAAATTATGGTAAAAATGTCCGTATGAGGGTGTATCTCAGTGGAAAATACTTCTGGAAGACTTTCATTCTCTGCTTTAGAAAGTAGTAACGCAGTTCAAGAAATCTCCATTCAGGTCATTCCTATGACTATGCAGCCTTCAAGGATGTAAAACAGTCTTTCAAACAGTATTTTGAATAAAAAATAGAAAGTCCTTACTGTCTCCAGACCCAGTGTTCCCACGCTACAGCACCACGCCACAATTACTGGAATTCACAAACTTAATTTCATATTACCTCCCCAGAACACTTAGAAAGCCTAACCTATTAACTTAAAAAAAATAATTCAACAGTACATCCAAAACACAACTCAAAAGGCCAAAAGATTAATAAAACTAGCACACAACTACTTTGGGAGGATTTTTATGAGAGTTCAGGGACAGGATATCAACAAATTGGCATTTAAAATGATTCAGATGAGCTCTCTGTCTGTACTTTTCAGACTACCACAAAAACAGCTGTCAGAAGAACTTGGATTTCCTAAGATGGCACCTTACACAAAGAAAAACAAAAAAGAAAAACACAGCACTACAGCAAAGAACTATTCAGAACTAAAATTCTGTTATCTGTACCTCTAAGCTGGAATATGCGGTAGGGAGAAGGGGCTGTTGTTCTTGCTTTAATTGATCTAAAAATACATATATAGAGATCTTTCTTCTGAGTAACATCAAGCAGCACAAGCCACAAATCAAATTGCCTCACTCCGCATAACTTTTTCTAAGACTACACAAGCTTTTAAAATGCACTTAAAACCAAATCTTTACATATCAGCAAATTAAGTTTTACACCTACTCCAGAAGCTGTACAAAACACCACTGTAACAACGCAGGCTTAGCCGCCCTGACTCCATGCCAGTGTGCAGCACATAAAGCTGCACTTTCTTTATTGCCAGCCCCCAAAAAACACATGGGATCAGAAATTTGTATCCCCATATCCCTCTTGGGTGGCAAACCAACAGTAAAGATCCTGCAGGGAACCCACTCTGAGGATGGCTGTGCAGCTCCTGCAGTGCCCGTCTGGACCCTCATTTACACCTGTGCAACCCTATTAAGACACTAATAGGCTTTTACAGATGTAACTGACTGTTCCTCAATAAAATAGTGATGATTCACGGGCAAAAACAGAAACAGTATGTTCTCCCTTGCTGTGATGCTACAGGGCTCACTAAACTTAAAAGCCTTTGAAGTAATTCAAAAGCTGAAGCTGGTGTAGCATGTTTAAGTATACCGCATATCAGACCTGCTGAGTAAGGGGCTGCTTTTCCTTAGTAGCTCCTGATAATTCAGTTCTATACCTCAAAAATCTTAATTCATGCAAAAAACTGTGTGTCATTCTCCATTTTCTGAAGTCCCAGGGCAAACAGCTCTCCCTTTGACCTGTCACAAGTCTTAATATGGCCAAGTATGGGAAACAGCTGAGGAAAATGTGTTTTGTATGGTTAAATAAGTGCTCCCAGAAGGAATTCAAACAGCAGAGACGTAACTTTGGAGGAGACAAACTACCTTTGGAGGAGAAAGACAAAGATTAATTTATTTCACCTTGAGGAACTGACGCTTTATGGTAGGCGTTCATGAATGCTAATCAGATAATTCTGAGATGAAACAGCAGGTTTCCCCTGTTTTAAACAAAAATGAATAATTTGGGAAAGAAACGGAGTCAAGTGATTCCTTACCTCATCCACATCAGCCCTTCTCATGACCTTCCTGTTCCAGGGTAACAAATAAACAACTTCATCTTTCAGGACAACCTTAACAGCAATGTACTTTGTACCGACCTCAGAAAGCAAAGGTGGGAATAAATTTTAAAGAAAAATGTTTGCTTGAGCATCCCTGGGTATGTCAGCTGTGGCACTGAGACACAGGGAAAGGAAGCGTCCTCTGACATATGCTCCTCCTATGCCTTTTATAAAACCTTATGAATTCAAGCACTAGCAGTTCTACAGTAGATCACACAAAAGTAAAGAAAGTACCATGAGACCAGAAAGGTCCAAATTTAGTTGCTAACTCCTCTACAGGAATTTTGCTCTACCTTGAGAGGACTATGTCACACTTCTGCACAAGCCACTCCCCATCACGGAGGGAATACTAATACTTCCTTTTCTGCAGTACTGACTGTCTGACGTATCTAAATTATACGCTTACACTAACCAGTACGTACAACAGCTGTCACCTTAGCTGTTACCCAGGTCTGAGCCAGTAGCTTTCAGAGCTCCAGCACAGCGCTGTCAAAGGAGATGCCCTCGTGTTGGTGGAGTGCCAGCCCAAGCACCACTGCTGCTGCCCCTCGTGACGCTGAAAACTGCCCCCTTGCTTCCTCCCCACTCCCCTCCTGGGACAGTCCTGTTCTCTCTCACCGTGAATAATCAGGGTAGGAACACAGTCGTGGCGACAGGGGCAAGGACAGGACTGGTAACAGGTTTCAGCCATCAGTTCAGCTGTGCAAGTCTCCAGAGGCAATTTTCCCATAAGCAGCTGCCCCAAGTGCCCCAGCCCAGCTATCCTGCACCACGCGGCAGAACAAATAAAGACTGACCACACCACTTCGCTCCCCACTGAAATGCAGGAATATTGCTAAGTTTACAAATGATACTACTGCCTTCCATAATGCAAAAGCTGAACAGCAAACTGAATTCCCACTGTCCCCTGTATTTTTCTGATGGGTGCATAAGCTCATGTGGGCACACAGCATCATACAAAGCTAGAAAACATTTAAAAGCTCTTTAAACAGGCTCACTTTCAGAGCAACAATAACAAATTGCTAGAAACTTTCCTGCTCGTTCTTTTGTAAGATTCATCCATTTCACCAAGGGTTTCATGACAGAGACCAATACAGTTATTAGAAAGTAGCTATTTCAAGCTTTCTGTCTTTATCCCATTCAGTGAAGCAGGAATGAGGGGAGGGGGGGGGCAGGCAAGGGGGAAAATATACAGGCAGAGAAAGGGGAAGAACAGGAAAACACTGACTAGGTTTTGATTTCTGTATTCAACAATTTGCTAAATAAATTTAAACAACTTAAATATAGTTTCAGGTAAAATTAAGTAATTTTTATTTTGACAAAATTATAAAAAAAATCTGATCATTCTTCCTTTGGCTTGTAATTGTTATTCATTCATATTATATATTCTGGTTACATTTAATGAAAATATAACTAACGACATTTTTTCGCAATTTCCAGATATAAAAACCTAATACTGAATACCAGAAAGTGGCTAAGAGCTCCAAGCTATTGGTGACACTAACTTCCCCCTCGGCTTCAATTTAGTGCCATAGGGTAAGGTTTAATCCATGACAGCCATACTTCTAGCTGCTGCTCCTAGAAACACATATGTAATCAGCTGACAACTTGACCACATATAAAATGCACTGTTTAACGTGGCACCCTCACAAGCTTTCCAAAAGAACAGACTACATTACCAAAAGGTGTAGTTAATAATCCTCAATTACCATCCTGCCAGCTCACAGTTTTAAACACTGTAAACTGAATGGGATTTTCCTAAAGAAAAAGGACTGTCACAACAAAAAAATTAAACCCATAAAAAAAAAGTATGAGCTTGGGCTCCTTTTACTTGCCAACCTCTTTTCTGAGGTTTCGGAATTAATCCTTTCAATCCCCTCACCAGGCTGAGAAGGTCAGTAACACTTGTGTCTGCACGGCACCTGACACTCATGCAATCCTCCCACTCCTCAGTCAAGGCCCTCTGGAAAGTTCACCACAGTCTTTATTTTTATTTTTATTTTTTTGCTTTTAGAAACTAAAAACTTCTGCCTGAGAATGAGGATAATCAGAAGTTAAAATGAGCTCACTGTATGAAGGGCTTTTTTTCCTATCTTGCCTGCAAGCATTAAATTCCTTTACATTTCTGTAAACATCCCAAAGCAGGAAAAGTCACAAACTAAACCAACATACCACACACAACTTAAGCAGAGAGGAAACATCAGCCTGCACCTGTCCTATATGGCTCATGAAGAACTAGAGCACTCAAAGGTAGCAAATGAACATTCTCCCCTGGTACCTACGTTCCATGTAGACAGCAGCAGAAACTGCTATCATTATTATGTGTTCAAGTCTTACAGACTATTTCCCCCCCCCCCCCCCCCCCAAGTCTGGTATCAGTGGCATCAGTAAAGAAAAAGGTAGAGCAAAAAATTTCTTATGTTGACAATCACCATCCCTACTTACCAAGCTCAAGTGCATGCTGTTGTACTTTTTTTTTTCTTTTGTATTTCCACTTCCTTTATCCTTGTTACTAGAAGCTACTCCAACTTCTCATACTTCACGTTTCCTTCTGGTCTCCTTCCAATACTTTTACCACACAATTCCCCATTACCATCACAAAAGACACCAATTCAGAGCGAAGAGAAACACACTCTAAATTTATGTTAGAAGCATGGGCATCTTCAGTCTCTTAGTAGCTGTGATCAGCTATTTACATTATCCTCACCTACCCTCTTTCCTTGCAAATTTGCTGCTTATATTAATTAGTACTAAAATAGTACATAGTGGGGGCAAGTCCCCGCCCCCACCCCCGCAGAAGTTGAATGTCTTCACATGACCCAAACAGCAGATACAAAATCGATGGGAAATGTGTGCCTAGCTGACTGAAACAAAAAAAACTCTCTGCCCCCCAACCTCTCTGAGAACCATCAATAAAATTGGACAGCTTCATGCTGTACCAACAGACCCTTGTTACCACAGGTACTTCTATTCACAGGATGGCACTGTTTAATTTGAAAACACCATCATCATCCAGCTGGCAAAAGGTTCCCTTTAAACTACTACTGTATACTACAGTAGGATGTGACAACTGCTATAAGCAGAACTTCAACAGAAACAACCGCCTAAGGAGCAGCTGCGCAAGTTAAAGGCCACGAGGGAGATGAGCCAGCATGTTAGAGCCAGGCAATTACCACAGGAAAATACTATCCATTCGCTCTGATAAGGCTCTCATCTTGCTAATACTTCTGAATATGAGCAGAAGTAGTCATGCTAAAGTAATTCCTCTCCTCCCACACACAGGAGTACTCTGAGCTAACGGAAGTGCTAATTACGATAGACCCTAAAAGCCAACACGTGTGTTCTTCCCTGTTAAGCCAGGTCAAGCTTCAGCAGTAACTAATAACTAAAACATTTGCTGTTCAATACACCAGCAGTCCTCTACAGCTATACCTACATACAGCACCAAGATCCACAATGGATCAAACTTCTAAAATCTCTGTTCCAGGAAAAAAGCAACCATTCTGGCAGAGCTTTAAATACATTTCAGAACAAAACAACCCAAGCAAAATCCTTAGGAACTCCGACATTTTTCAGCAAAATCTGTGGAGGAGGCTTTACATTGAACGGTATCAATAATTTCCGCTCTGTTTCTTCGAAAAGCATCTGAAAAGTCTGCTCTCAGTGTCTTCCATCATAGGATGGAAAGCTCAAACTCAGCATTGTGCTATGGCAAGGGGAAACAAAAGCCTTGAGGGTCCTGGTTCCAAAGACCTTAAAAACACTGAGGGCTGCGTCCATAGCACAGTTTGCATGGCAGGACATCCATGCATCTGGAGATGCAGTGCAGCACATTATGCAAATTAAGAAATTTGTGCACAGCTATTTGATTCCACAGAACTGACATTCCAAAAAAGAGCACTTCCACCCCTGCAAAGGAAAGGTATTTCTTCTGGATTTATAAAATAAAGACCCAATTAGAAAATGCTAGTTCTAACAAGTACTCCCTACCAACCAGATAAACCCCACAGAATATATAATTTTGCTGATAATTCATTAAACAAACATCACATACATTTTCAATGAGGAAAAAAAAAAAGTATGTTTACTTAAATCATACTGAAAAACACATAAATGAGGGATTCTCATCTCATGTCTTCCCTAACAAGTTTACATAAAAAAACCCTACAATATTTCTTCAGAAACACCCAGCAAGTCACAAAGATACTGCTCCATTTTTCAGTGCCACATGAAGCTTTAATAGAAGGACTCTTAAGTATCAGTTTTTCACTTTAAAGTATGCTGAAGCAGATCAACACATCCAAGCCCCTCTTTCCTCTGCCATGCTACATTAAAAAGGTGGCACCAAATAGGCACAAATGAATCTCATGTCATTTAATAAGGTGGTAGTTCTCCAAGAATCCTTCATCCTCACAGTATCAAGTGAGACCTTTGATCGAAAGTGGGTTTTTTAATCCACAAGACATCAATAACTCATTAGTAACTCAGGTTAAAAACTACTTTTTCCCTGTGGAGCAGAACCTCAGTAACGCACACCTATGAGATCCCTGGTTTGCAATTTAATTTTCTGCATTAAAAGAAAATAAAAAAGGCATAAAACCGCTTTCCTGTATCAGAAACATCCTTCAATTTTATTTATTATGATAATTTTACCATAATAGCAATTGTTACCTAGTATTTTTTAATCAATTAATGATTTTCTGATCTCATAAAAATAACTACCTTTCTGACAACTATCAAAAAAGTGATTCTTCCAAATGAACTTGGGAGTAGGAGGAAGAAGAGAGTGAGAAGGATGTTGTATGTGGCTGCTCAGGGCTCATCTAAAACATTACCGTATCACAAGTAAGTCTTAAAACCCTCCTAGCCCTGAAGAAGAAACAGTCCTACCAATAGAGTATACATGACTTCATGTTCTTCTAAACATATGTGCACCTTGGAAACTCAACTCACTAAGCACACTACTGCCTCTCAGGTATGCAAAAAATAACCATGTCTTTCATGAATCACCCTCATTTCTGAACTCACCTGAAACTTTTGACACAGCAGAATGCAGTATGAGGTATGATGACAGGAAGCAAACTATAGAATTTCAATAGCAGATATGTTCCTAAGCAAGCAGTCAGAGCAATGCAGAATTAATGCATCAGCATCTTGAATCTCTTTACTAAGCCTCAAAATATGAATTACCTTCTACTTTTTTCCCATAAAATACTTAGCTTCAGAACAACAGCTGGTCAAGCAACACATATTTAATTTTCTTCAGTTTTCCCTCTGAAACATGTTTTCATTTTCAGGTTTTGGATGCAGAAGAAAACATCAACAATGGAAGTTTACTGGCTTACCTCCAAAAATGAAAAGCGAACAGAGGACTGCATGGGCTGCAGGGGCTTGTTGGGGTTGGGCTCAGGCTCCTTGGGGTGAGACTGCAAGTTAAAATAATGTCATCTCTAGTGAACAGAAGGTTTAGCAAGTCGCATGTGCGTAGGAGCTATGAAAGGAGTTTCGGTTAGAACCAAAACATTACCATCGTCCTGAATGAAGTGACTGACAGTAGCCACACAGTTTTTGACTTCAGATGAAATTGATTTAAATAAAAACAAGTATGAAATCTGGTGCTGGTGCATATGATTGACTATGTTAGACTCCCTCTGGGAACCACTTGTGTACAAAGTCCCCAGAGGAGGGAAATAATGGTAACTTGTTTCAAACTGTTAAGCATTCTGTATGAAACAGGATATGTAACTGGGACATTTTTTTCTTTTAGAAAAAAATCTCAGGGTTTTTAAAAAGTTTTTGATAGGAAAGCCTGATTTATTAAAAACAAAAGGAATACTAAAATTGATGATGAACTTTCATCAGCAATAAGAAAATCGTAATAAAGATCTCCAATTTCAGAGCCTAAAATTTGTGCGCTTAGTAAAAATTAAAAGCGCTCTAGCTAGGTAGCATCAATTTCCATTGACTTCACTATGAGATGCTCCCTCACAAATACCAAGTCTTTTATCCAGGTAATCAAGTATGGATATAAACAGCCTCTCCAAAGTAAACCCACACTTGAGCATCTGGCTTCAAAGGTGCCCTCAAGAAGTTGCCTCAAGCGCACCTACATTCAAAAGGTCTTTCAATAGAACAGTAGGCCATGACAGGTTTCACTGATGTTCTTTTAAAATATACTCATGCGGTCACATGCACTTGTGCCCATAATACTTGCAAGAAAGCTTTTTTTTTGAAAAAAAACAAACAACCCACGACCATGTTTACTAGCATGCCTCTTGTTGCAATTAGCTGAAGTTACCTGTCAAAGAAACAGAGCTCTGCCTTCAGAGCAGACTGAGTGAAGGCAGAAGCTTACAGGGAACTTTTTCCAGATCACCTTCACAAAGATTTGCTCTGATGCATACCAGACCATTGCAGCCAGCCAACACTAGCACTCTGTCCTGATCGCAGTGGAGACACAGATGGACAATATGCTTAGCACAGCTAGCTCCAACTCTAACCCCTTGTCTTCAGCTGCATGACATGCCAGATTTTAGAACAATCCCATCAAGGTGTTCAGTTTTTTCTGAACATTTCAGCATGAATAGCACTACTGCTTCTAAAACAGATTAGGGATGACATTTTTTGACATTGTACATTCTTTGCTTCTTGAGATGCTTTGGAGAGGACACGAAGTTTGGCAGAGACCTGCACTGAGTCAAAGGCGGGCCTGCTGTTAGCTTTCTGACAAGGCTGCTGTGTTAGGGCAAGTTCAGCAGCTCTGCCTGCCGGCTGTGCCTGCATAATCCCTGAACTAGGTGCACAGGGGCGCACACTGCCAACACAGCCCAGCAGCTGGATATAAACTAGTTTGATTTCAGCTGCAGACTAGCTGCGCTAGCACAACAGTATGTCTGAGCTAAGAAGCTCCACTAAGAGCCGACTGCTCAGTACATCACTGTGAAAACGGCTAAGCAGAACCCAGGCTCACATCAGTCAACCTGTGCAGGCCTGCAGACAAGGGTGTGGATTAACAGACTCAGATTTCTGTTGTTTCACTGGGGCACTCTGTTTGCACTGCACTGGCCTGCCACAACACGCACTGGAAAGGCCTTTGTTTGCATATAAACAGCACAGGCTTGTAAAAAGGCTTTTTTGTACTTCTAAAGTGTATCTGCGTTGTCTCTTAATCTCCACTGCAGGTCTGCTGCAGCAGAGCTGGCGGTTTGTCCCTGTTCATTCGCTTGTGCATCCCCCTTTCGTTTGTCTGTCAGTGCGGCGCTCACTGACTATGGGCCAGGAAAGGCTCCTGTGCTGTACCACCAGTGCTCACACTGCTGTTCCCGGGAGCAGGGGCACAGCAAGGGATGAGACAAAGGCAGGAGATGCAGACAGCCACCACTCACCAATCCCCAGCAGGATCAGAGGCAGGGAGGGGAGAATCCAGGTGGACGGAGAACTGGCACCAGCTGGCCAAAAGGCACTGGGCTGTGGCAGGGGGAGAGCGCGGGGACAGCTAGGGGCAAGGAATGTCATAAAACCAGAACAGTGAAAAGGAGAGGAGAAAAAAAAACAGGTCTGGCACTGAATTAGAAGAAGATACTAACTTCAGACCCCAGAATGAGATTCTTAAGTCACCCTGCTGTCAACAAATCCCAGTGACATCCAGCGGCAAAGCACATCTCGCTCCCTCTAGCGGATGGCAGACACACAGCAGGCGGCAGTCCTACGCCTGCTGGAAGTACTTGGATTCGTCCTCATTTTCATTACTGTATCACATCAGCCTCAGTTGGGGGGTCGACTCTCAGGACATTCAGTATCAGTTGCGCTCGTACTACGGATCTAAAAATTCCCACTGACTGACGACACTGGAGTGTCAATTCAGTTCCTCTACAGGACTTGATGTTCAGCTTTGCTTTTTTAAGACCTACAGATTACATGCAAAAACCTATTAAATTATCACAGTGCATATGCACAAGGCTGACAGGCAGCCTTAATTCTTACATTTACTAAATTTGGAATGCTTCATTTTGGAACCTTAATATTCTTTGAAAGAGCTTTCTGCAAGTAATGAATATAAATGTAGACATGAATATAAAGTAGATAGACTGTACTACTTCTTTCAAAAAGACAACGCAATTCTAGTCCCAATATTTAAACTTTACTGAAATAAAATTCATGAGAATCAGTGTGCAAAGAATATTTCTAGGAATAAGTTGGATTTTCCCCCCTCAGACATGTTCTTTTATAGATGACTGAAAATAAGAATTTGGGAGACATGACTTAAATATGCATTGACTCAACCCTGACGAATCATGAGAGAACAACTCTGTGGGAATCATTTAAGTGCCTGCAACCAAAATATGATACTTTCTTTACAAGTTTAGAAAGTAGCAAGTGTGATGACAAAAGAAAGTCTAATATATGAAAAAAAATAAATATATCCAGAAAATGTTTTAGCAAAAACAATGATCAATGCTGAATTTAAAATACAATTAATTTTATCTATATTAAATACTGTCAAAATAGGGCCAAGCAAGTGTCATTATTTCAGGTTACCATGAAAGAGGAGGAAGCAGTAAACAATTACCTCATATTACAAAACCATGCACCTATGTTGAAAAAACAGTAATATGAATCATTTTTCATCCTTTGCAGTTAGTGATCTTATTCTCATATGATGATTACATAATTTGGTGAAGACTGATTTAAAAATATTTAAATTGCCACATCTCAAAAGGAGTTGGACACCATTTTTATGAGGTTCCTGGTAAGACCCCTCCTCCAAAACTCCTGAGAAATTAATAATGCTACTTTTGTTCAGAAATATATCTAGAGCTTAGACCGCTCACAGCTAACACATTGCTCTCAGCATAACATGCCAGACTGAAATGCAGAATTTCTCTCTGACATTTCAGAAACGTAGTTCTGGGGAACCCAATATAACATCTATACTTGTTCCCTGGAATAAAGTGCTCTGTCACCTTCATGTGATTACTACAATAAATTATTTGCTACACTGCAGACCTACCTATAGTCCTCTCTTTAATACATGGCACGTGTCAGAGATAATACCTTTCATAGCTAAATAACTTTACTGCAGCCATCTGCAGCATTCAGGTGTGTTTTTTTTTCTCCAGCAAGAATGGGAAGTCCCAGGGAATACTAAAGGATCTGACGTAACCGTATCTATTTACCCAGATAAAATTAGCAAGTTCTCATGGTGACTATAACATGCATACATACATGCCTGACATGTCAATGCAGACTGTAGGCATGTACGTACAGATATAATTATTTGGCTTTGACTAACAAATCTCGGGTAAACATATGCTGGCATTTATGAATAAAAGACTGTACTTACTATCACTATACATTAAAATTACGTATTTTCATTACTCCCTAAATAGCTGAAAGCACACAAATGAGTTAATCAGTTTTAAGTGCGTACCAAGTAAACATACTGCTAAATTAGGTAAACATACTTACTGCAGAGACTATCAGGAATCCTCCAGAATGTCAATGCAGTTCATTAGTGTAGTTACGTATGTAAAATACGTCGCATTCCTGATGGATTTTCAGGAACAGCATTTCTGTAACGCTTTAATCTCTTGCAGTACACTCTATTATTCAGCAGAGATAAGAGGCCCTTCTAAAAGGCAGCACTGGGATAAACAAACAGTAACAGAGGGCTGGGAGAGCAGGGGAGAAAGACAAGACACCATGGCCTACTGACAGATTCCTCCCCTACGAGCTGACTGGATGCTCCATGCACTGAGATTCGGTAACTTTAAATATGCAGAAATGCTTTCTTTCTGAATGCACTGCAATATCCCGGCTCCGGGCTCACACATTTGCTGAAATCAACCGCAATGCATTTAAAACGTGTTCCTTTAACCTGGAGCTGCAGTGCTCCCAGACTGTCAGCACAAACGTATGTTAAACAGCTCCTGGTTGCACGAGAGCCAGCATCATGCAGAAACCATTAAAATATTAAAGACAGACAATACTTACTCCAAGGTCAGCCCTGGAATTTGTAGCCGTTCCCGCTGGGCTTTCATTGCTGTTATGTGTTACCACACTCTATTGTAACCATGACACACATTCACTGGCAGCATTCTGGCGATGACAAGAGAGCCAAAATGAACCACTATAAAGGAATGGACTAACGATCTCTTGGGGGTGGGGGGAGGACCGCAAGTTTGGGTCCTTCCACCCCTAGCTGTCACAAAGAGCTGCCGGCTGCCTCCCTCAGGTTAGCGGCAGCGCACACGGCACCGATGATTTTATGAAGCGAACGGCACCTCCAGTTCTGCATGCCAAGTAACTCACCGCCGGAATCCTGCAGCACCAGCCACCGCGTCAACACACACACGCGCACACACTGCACCTTGGGGGAAGGAGAGGTCCCCCTCGCTACGCCAGCCCACAGCACAAAAAAATGCCTCTTCACTTAAAACAGTTTCTCTCATCAAATGTCAAACATTCGCCACCCCCTCTGATCCTGCTGAATAGGATTTAGCCATCTTGTTTAAGTCACATTATCCCTTTCCTTGGTAAACAGACAGGCAGTTTCTGCAGTAATAGAACAGCAAAGCGCTGAATGAAGAAAAAGGCTCTTCCCTGTTAATTGCCAAAGCATCTGAAGAACAAACATACTCTTGTAACACTGAGGTTAATACAAAAGGAAACGCTATCATTCTGGTTCTCTCATGGCTGCACTTGAATTTTCGAAGGGAAATAATCTAGAAATGTTAAGAGTGAAAGCCAGACCTAGAAATTGCAGAAAAGTGTATCAATTTCAGGTTTAATGGTAACTTCACTTAAGACTAAACCAGTATACAACAGTTTACAAAGACAGTTTTAGATAGAAGCCACTGTGTAGGATTCTGGTTTTAACATAATTCGATCTTTTTTTTTTTTTTTTTTTTTTAAATGTACTCTCCATTAGTCTGAGGTTATTCTTCTTCTAATAAAAAATACTGTGAATTGTTCTGTGAGGACTAGTGTCCTTTTTAATGCTCTATAAAACACCATGAAAAGCGAAGGCACTGTGCAAGTACTTACTTCTAGTAAATTAAGAGCTGGAATATTTTAGTTTACCTGCATAGCTCTCCTGTGCAATTTGCAATCTGTACGTCTTCCACAATGTCAATCACTTGATTTTATTTTTTGCCAGAGCTCTGGCCCTGCTCTGGACATGAACAACTTCCACAGACTAGTCAAAGCAAAGAATGAAATGAAGCTGCTGATTTTGGGGTCCCTGGCTCATTTTTGGAAGAAATTATTGAATTCATGGGTACAGAGCTGTGGGTTTCAGAGACACAGAGAAATCTGCTAGTTACGGAAACTGCTGAACTGGATTTGGTAAACTAGATTGCTCTTTCAACCACACAGTAGAAAACAACCATTAAATTATATAAATGTAATTATTTTAAATTACTAATAAATATCTCTTTTCCTCCTTCTACATATTTCTACCGGCAAGTATTTTAAATCTGTATTAGCCTTCATTTACAGATATTGAAAACAAAATTGAAGGATACACAGAACTATGCATTTCAATTTCTATAACGTAACAGACATCTGGGTTCTGATTACTAAGCTGAGGCCCCAGCAAGCATTACTAAGCCAAGCATCCTAAGGAAGTTCTACCCACCTCCCAGAAGAAAAATAAAAGATCTATGGGGTTAAATTCATGGTCACAAATGGCGATGGGTGATTTCCCAGACTCGCAAAGGCACACAGACTGGTTAGCTGCACAATCCTAGTACTTTCAAAACACATTCTTCAAATCTTACTCAGAACACAGCAAGACATCATTTTTTTAAAAAACATTCTCCAACATGAAAAAATAGGACAAGAATCAACTATCTGAACAGCATCAACACTGAAACTATCAGGTGAAGCCATTCATGCCTACAGGTTCTTCCATGACCTGACTGTGGAGACAGCCATTTAGGAACAGAAATTTAACAAGTCAGAATCAGACTGTGAGCTATGACTACCGAGATTCCTGGCCCTCCCCTAGCTGCCAAGAACAGGCAGTCCCTATTGCCTTTACTCAGCACCTCTCAAACCAAGCACTGTTCCCTTAAAAACTCCTCTGGTAAAATCTCTGTTGTACATAATAAGATTTCTTCAGTCTCTGAAATGTCCTGTTTCTGACAGAGACAGAAAATTTCAATAGGTAAACTGTGACTGTTTACACACCACACACACACATTTATGTAAGCCTTATATAATGTTCAAAGGACTTAACTTCGTGCATACTAACATTTATTGCAAGGTACTTCCCCCTGTTACTTTTGTGCATATTTGCACAAACAAGTAACACCAGAGTACTTAATTGCTGTTGTATAAAGCTGTTAAATTTTCACTGAAGGCACAGGGAGCAGAAGACAGTGTAAAACCCTAGGAAGACAGGCAGCTCCACTGAATCAGGAAGTACCACGATTATTTCTGTACACAAACCACCAAAAGGACTAGCTTGGAAGGAGAAGGTATGCTTCCTTCAAAAGCACAATACAAAAATTGCACACATTACTCCCAATGGCCAATTTTAATACTGAGCTGGACGGAAAAGACAAATTCACAATCAAGGTGGGTTTTTTTCCACATGCAGAAGAATAGTCTGTCACTAAACACCGCTTTACTGTGAAACAATTAGGCAGCAGGCACATTTTACCTGCAGGAAGACAAGACTGCCAGCTTGTCTTCTCTAAGGAAGAATGAGCTGTCCTGGCAACTGGGCAGAGCAGCTTAAATATGAGCAACTGCACGCACAGTCTACTTTGAGACCATGATAATTCAACCTCTTTCCAGAGCTCATTTATGCAGGCAATTCACATTACATTAATAGTAATATTCTATGATAAGACTGAGCTACAGGTTTAGTTTGAGAATTATTCTGTTATGCATTTTGCCTGATCCACACAAAAGTTTGGAAAAATCATGATTTACTGAAAATGAGAGATGAATACGTAAGCAGGAGATCAAATTCTGCCCACCGTTACAGTCTTAGGGTTTTTGCAGCAGGAGTAAATGATAACTGCTTCACATATCCAGGGGCAAAAAAGAGCAGCAATTTAACTAGATGAAGCCTTGCAAGTGAAAGCTGACCTCAGTTTTATCAGAACAATTGTTTGCTCTTCCTCTCAGGTATCATCACACCAACACATAGCTGAGGAAGCAAGTGCAAGTTAAAAAGGAGGCTCATTGTACCACAAAAGTAAATCTCATTCATTCACATAAAGCAACTGTAGTTTATTCCTAGGATAAATAATATTCATTATACTTGCAAAGATTACAGTAAGGTCATTGTCTCAAAGGTAGTGATTTAAGCATTTTCTTCATCTTTGTCATAAAATAGGCATCATGAGAGCTACTTTGTTGATAAAAGCAATTCCATCATTTTAACACAGCATTATTACTATAAAAGATTAAATTACCACAAATACTGCCTATCTGTGGTAATTAAAAAGTTTAATTTACCACGTATGAGATTTCAAGTTGAAATCTGCAGCACCTGCAAGTTAAAATGCTTGGATATTCACCTTAGGGCTTCTATTGTATTGTGACTACTGGAAGGAATTCTGCTCTTTTCTGTTAGAATGTACATTTGTTTCAGCAGAAGGATACTACTATTACTAGCAATATGACAGAGACCAGAAACATTCTCTCTTGGTACTAAATAGAAGTCTTTGGTACCTAAAACAAAACAAAACAAAAAAAAACCTGTCGCGATGGAGGGAAGACACAGTCACTTAATATGAGTGATCAGCAGACTTCGTTTATTGTGCCTTACAGTCACCTTTTATGCCTTCTTATAATTAGCTCATACATATTACAAAAGTTAAGCTCATTATTGGTTAGTTGCCTAAATACCAAGCCCGCCCCTAGTTTCTCTTCTGTAGTTATCTGTTCCCACCTGCAACATTCTTTTCCCACCAAAATCTTCCTGTTATTGTGTAACAAGGACAGCCAAAGACAGTGTATTTTGCTTTACTTCAGATAAGCTGAGAGCGATGTGCATTTTTGTCCAGCCAGCTGGACTATGTCTATGTGAACTTTTTCAGCTAGCCAGTTATCCACAAAACCCCAAACCACAAACAAAAAAACCCACAGCAGCTATTTCAGATTTATACAGCACATTCTTCTAACACTATGAGGTACGTAAGTATCAGACAAAGCAAAGAATAAGTAATGCTATACACAGCTGAGGAAGATGACAAAACAAGGAAAATGTTATTCCATGAGAAAAAACTAGTTAATCAAACAGAACCAAATTCCTGAAGAACTCCCATGAACATCATCTGTTTTTTCCCCACCACCACCCTCTAAACATGCCAATCCCCACAGCAGCACCAAATATCCTCTGTTGTCACTTATGCCCCCTTCACCACCACACACACTCATTTGCAATTTAGTGTTCTTTTTATCTAGATTAACCTCAACATACGAACAAGTTTTGCCTATATTGACATGACTTTTACAGAGAAAATTTCTCATGTGGAAAGAATCTCAAAGAGTCACAAACAGCATTGAAGACTTTAATAATTGTATTCCTTTGCAAATGTAAACCCTCGTCTCCCCTTAGATAGTTCTAGAGATGAAAGCCAAATTTAAAAAGTGAAATATAAGACTATATGGCTCAAGTTAGTAATTTAAATCTTTACTGAAGTTATTGCTGGTTTAGTAATCTCAGATATCTGGTTAAAACCAAGCAAAACCAGCAAAGCACAACGGAATATTTCATTTCCTTGGAACACAAATCTGAAAGACCCTTCTTCCATACCACAGGTAAGCAGTTTAATATTCTATGCTTTCAAGACCCTCCTCTTCCACAGCTGTCAACTATGCTTGTTTTTTCCCTTAAATGATGGTTACACACAGCAATACCATTAACACTACAGGTGCCTCTGGCTTTCATTAGTCTTTAACATTTAACAGCAGTTACACTGAGGCAACAACCACATCAGTGCATCCTTTGGCTCTGCATGCACTCTTGTCTAATATTTTCCAAAGGTACTCGAGTTAGCAATCAAGTCCCAAAGAACAATGACAATGGACACCTTCTTTCTGTGACAGTCCTTAAGCCAAAGATGACCTAATCTGAATTTCTGTCACCTAACTGCTTAGCATACCAGTTCAGATGTTTATGTATTTCCAGCAAACACAGTCTGTTTAGCAATGCTTACATAGACATACAGCATTCATTTCTACCCTTTCAAACAGGAATTGTATTGAAATTGTAACATTAAAAAAAAAAAAGTGCCTTGCTTTAAAGATAGTCATTATAATCCACTGAATACAAGACTAAAGAATATTAAAACTGTAATACCAGCATAAAGTACTTTATGATTTTTCCCTGATTTTCTGCTGGTTAACCTGCAAGTTAAGATAGGGTAGGTGTTGTCCTTATGGGGATGTTACGAGATTTAGATGTATGCCATGCTTTGGAGATAACATAAGCAGTGAAAAGGCCTGAATTCAGTAATACTTTTTTTAACAGATTTCAGATTTTAGCATGGGCTAAACAATTTCAGAATGAAAATGTATTTAGTATATTTTATCTTGACTTATTTTTCCAATTATTAGATTGGAATACTCTTACATCACGGTTTTGAAAATGGAAATCACGGTGCCTTTATTATCCTGGCACTCACAGTTACTACTTGTCTCTAGTCCCTTCTTCCTCATGAGGAGAAAAACAAGTACACCTTAGAGACAGAACTGACTGCAGTCTGTAATTCCACGGGCGATTAAGAGGCCTAAAAACACCTTCAAAAAGTCACAATGACAGAAACAAATGCTTTTGTCCACATTTGCTATGTAAGCCAAGTTGCTGTTTTCTTATGCTTAAAAAGAAAAGCTGAAACTTCTGTTTGCCAGTTTTCAAGAGCGTGCTGAATTCCACCCCTGTGACAATCTATCCAGTGTGCATCCTCCCAGAGGATCTATCAGACAAGCACTTGTGATTAGTAGTTCTGCAATCATCGTCCCAATGAAGTAACCTTTAAGTGAAACACACTTGTGTCACGATTACCACCAGCACTCGTCTGTGTAACTCAGTTGCACACAGTAAATGACTAGACATTCAAGTCCTGCACCACAGTTACAGATTTGTTACAGAGTTGTTACTTAGGGACAATTTTTTTCCTCTGTTTACTGTTGTACTGTACAACCTGTAAAGGGTAAGGTAACATTAACAATGTAGGTGTACATATACACATGCATACAGATGCATACATATAACATGCATCTATGTGTGTGTGTGTGTGTATATATATATACACACATTTAGCAGCACTGTCTCCAGCATGTGATAACTTTGCATCGTCTCATGTCAGTGGGAAAATTTAAGATCTCAGGATTTGCTGTTAAGTCAGATCGATCAACACAGAAGCTCTCTCTCAATGGATCAGCCTCTAGTACTCCTCCTTGTTCAACTTTCTGCTGCCTTCTTCTGCTATAATCAAAACCTAACTTTGTGAAAATCTCTCAGATGAGCAGGTAAGTAATTTTACCATCAGACTGAATATTCACACCTGAGACACTGCAGAATTATCCAACAGGTGGAAAGTAAAGTTATAAACCTGAGAACATTCAAGATCCTAACAGCTTCTTCATTGGTAACAGTGCAGTTTCTAAAGATGTTCTGGCAGGAATAATGCAGATAACAGTACAACACTGCTTCCTGCAATGACTGAAAAGAAAAACACAGCACTACAGAAAAAGGGTGAAAAAACAAGCCCAACCTCTTTTTTGCATTCTTGCCAACACAGCATGTCTGGGCACATTATTAAGTAGCCACAAAAGTAGTCAGAAATATGAATCTACCAGTTTGTTACCTCTGGCTTTAGTCAGAAAGACCAACCCCATGTGTGTAAAACAAATCTCGTGCTTCAGGTATCTGTCAGAAAAAGTCAAGAAGTATTCTCAACACGTGTAACTGGCTACTATATTTGGGTTGTTTTGTAATTTACCGCATCTTTTCTCCAGAAATATCCGAGATAGACAACAGCTAAGGAAGCAATACCAGATGGTTAAAAGAATCTTTTTTTCTTTTATATTTCACTTACATGTTCAGACTCAAAGTAATTGCCCAATTTACAATGCCAAGGAATTTTTCATCTGCATCAGATACTATGAGGAAAAGGAGGGGGCTGTCTGCAGTTTGTTTCCCTGGGGAAGGGAGAAGTGGGTGAGGATGATAGAAGGTGTTTTCATTTGCTGGTACCCAGTGCGTGCCAAAATGAATTCCTCGTCACTGCAGAGCAGAGGTTAGACTCTGGTAGAACCTGCATGTTCCTGCTACCTGTGTTCAATATATGGCAGCCAATAGCACTATAAACTCAAAGGGCAGGGCAATGACTGGTAACCTGCGGCTGAAAGACATACTAGATAACCTGTTCCATTAAGTTCTGTAAGTCTCAACATCATGGATCTATTAACAGGCATACCCATAAATCTGACACCAGTAAGCAATATACAATAATGCATTTTATAATTGTGCCACTGGAGTACACAGTAAAAGTTCAGGTGGTCTTACAAAACATTTTGCCAGAGCCTATTTAAAGCTATAATTCTTATTATTCTCCAAGGGATTTGTTCCTAAATTATAGTTTTTAAAAAGCACTCTATTCAATTAAAGTGTACTTTTAATAACTTTTTATACACAGGTTGCATATTCTGCTGATAGCTCTATAGTATTGTTTATACTACTAAACAAAGGAATAGATCAAAAGAATGTGTTTATTAGCTATGTTAATTAACCATTAAAAATAACAGAGCTGCTGTGTAGACCTCTGGTTAAGTTAACCCAGCAACTGGTTGTCATAGTAAACACCTTAACTAAAAACACTGATCCTAAAACTTTGCCGACAGAAGGAATCAATAATGTGCACCAGCCAAGATCTGGTAAAATCTCTCCATAGCTTCACCCACTCCCACTCCTCCACGGTGAGTTTCAACAGATAGTTCTGAAATTTTCCCTGCAGCTAGAATAGCCTCCTTATACGCAGGAGGTGACAATTATAATTTAGCAAGTCTGTTGCTGACTGGTCCTGCAACACTGAGAGTGCAGTAGATAAGAATAATGAAGGTATCTGGCTGAAAAGTGAAAGAGAGAAGCTTTCTATCCTTTGTCTAAATATCATTCAGATAATTATTACAGATGACAGCAAAAAAGCTGCAAGAGGTACCATCTAACGCAATGCATTTATGTAGCCTTCCTCATATTCCATCAGTCTCCCATCTCGCTTTATTAGACAGCATCATTTTTGTACCTGCCTCCTCCTGTACCTGTACCTTCAAAATAACATTCCACACAAAATCAAAAGCTCAATCAATACAACCAACGGCACACCTTTTGTCAAAGCTTTTTCTTCTGCAAAACTCCCAGAGTTCCTACTTCAGATTTAGACAACCTCCTACAATATCTCACATACTATAACAACAACAAAAAAATCCTAAACTGAAATCAGACAGCAATAAAGATAGCTCAACTAATAAAGTCTTCTCCTGAGAAATCATGCTTTAATAATAATTATGGTCTCAATCTGTGCTGTCTTTGAATATGAAAGAAATGGCATTAAAAATATCAAGAGCCAAAAACAGATCTACTTCTTGAAGTTTTGCATTACATAGGGTTTACACAGTTTTGAGTTTTGGTTTGGTTTGGTTTGTTTTAAATTCAAGAGCCTTGGTATGCAGGGATGACCCAAACCCATGCTCTTAATGAGCATTTCTTTAACTGGTCTATCTTTAAGTTACATTTCAGTGCTAACTGATACCATTTAACTTTCCTGTATTTATTTTTGCATCAAAAGGAACACACTGAAAACAAAAAAGAAATATCTTCTATTGAACAGTTTTTTAAGATCCTGATGGTATGTGACTCTTCTTCAAAAAGCTGAAGCACAGATAACAAATGTCATGATTCTATAATGCAGCCTGCAGCCCTTCTCCCAACACCCTACACCTGTCTATCAACAACTAATATATACCTAGAACATTACTAAAGTCTTTCTTGGCTGATTGATAACATGATTCCTTATCAAGGTCCCATCACGCACACAAATACATGTATGCCTGCAGATGCTTCTTCCCAACAGCTTTGTAAGGACACATGTTTGCCTGAATTTCTTTTCACAATACACCTCCTGGTTCTCTCTGGATAGTCATTAGACAAATGGGTAGGCAAGCGCTCCGAACAGAGGTGAGCAGCAGAAATAGAGCAGTCAGGCTTTCACAACAAAACCTCAGAAAGACTGAAGTTTGTTGTCTTTTTTTCATCTGTCTTATGCTTATGTAAAGTGCTATACACATTTTCACAAGGAATCCTGTCATAACAGACAAGCACAAATGAATAATGCTGTTTATTAGAAGACAATTCCATGAAAGACGACACTTAAAACATGGTATCGTTTCAGCATAAATTTTTGGCAACTAATCATTAAAGTAATAATACATTATAAAGAAAGCCAGAAGGAGTTCAAGAGATCACCTTCTTCCCTAAGAGAGGTCGATTATACCTGTATTTCCCCTATCACTCCAGCCAGCTGTTTGCCTCATCTAATAGTGATTCCACAATACTCCCAGGTACTTCACTCCTGTGGTTCACTATTCAGAGACTGTGAAGGTTTCAATGGTATCTAAGCCAAATCCCCCTTGTCGCAATTGAAAAACATTATGTTTTGCTTGACACCTCAAAAACATAGAAAACACTTTTGTTTCCTACTCATGGCAGATGTTCCACACACTTGGAAGGCTTTCACAATTGCCCCTCAGCCTTCCCTTGAGTAAATAACCCCAGTTTGGTAAATGTTTTTCCACAGATCATGTCAATTTTTCAAAGCAGCTGACTCATCATTTGTTCTCCAGATGATCCAACTCAATGCATAGCAGTCATACCTAAATGCAGCACTGCAGCACAAGGCCTTGCAAGTTGTATGTAAGGTAGAAAAATCCTGCGTGCCTTGCAGCTCAAAACATCAGCTTCCCAGCATGATGTACCCTCTTCATCCACCCTTTTTTCCCCACAGCATCACACTGCAGAACCATTACACCTCTCAGATCCTATTCTGCAAACTGATGCTTATCCAACTATCTTGTATCTGAACAGGTGAGTATTTTCTGCTGAAGAAATCTCCAGCTTATTTGTTTCACTTGGTGTATTTTCTCCAGGTTGTCAGAATGATTTTGAAATTCCATGCTGTTCTTCAGTGTATTTGCATTCTTCCCATCTTGTTGTCTGCTGTAAACTTAAAAAATACCACCTATTCCATCACTTAGGTCACTTATGGAAAATAATGACTAAAGCCAGTCATCCGGGTCTAATTTCCTGCTTAGTGTTTCTACCCTACAGGCAATATAGCAAAATTGACAATATCCCCAACCCCATACCCTCTCCCCCCAGTTTACTTACCAATAAGCCATACCAGCTTATTATCTGACAGATTTGCTGGTACGGCTTATTGGTAAATCTTGACTAAAAAATCTGAAACAAAGTTCAAATTTATAGAGCAGTTATCTAAAAGCTTTCCGGATTTAGATTTACACAAGAAATATTCTTGGTACTTCTTACAGTCTCACTTCAACCACATAAAACATGCATTTTAAGTGTGTCCTAGCAGAACCTAGGGGAGAAGTATCCACAAAGTATGACAACACTCTATAAAAACTCACCTTCAGCAGTATCTCAGCAATACTATAAAGAATCACAGTTCAGGTTGGATCTTAAGGCCATACCGACACACGTATGTAGAACATGTGTGGTTCAATCCCATTTCCATCACATGCTGCATTGAAGTGGGATGTGTATTTAGTCATCTGACTGCAAAATAATACTACGTAGCAGAGGAGGGACAAAACCATTTCCATTGTCTGTGTTCCCTGCTAGAGGCACAGCAGAGTTTTTCCACTCAGGCTAAACAGCAAGAACTTGCTTGTTTCCAGCAGTATGCTCAGCCCCATGTTAGGGACTTCTCGTACAGCATGTTTGTCTCAAATGCTACAGCTGCCTTCACTGCCCAGGGGCATGACCACACTAAACATTTGTAAGTGAAGCCACTGAGATATGAAGAAATGCGATTATATGCAACTGCACTGCCTTCTGCACTGTGGCAACCAACACACAATGAATATAAAGAGACTCCCAAAACCTGTGTCAGCCTTTTAGACCATCACTTGCTCCTCTTGTGGCAGTTAGCAACAATCCCTTTCAGGCAATAAAAAACCCACTTACCCCCGGTACTCTTCCTGACCTGTTTCACTTGCCTGTGAAAGCTGTCACAACACATCTCATTAAATCTCACAGGTCTAAGCCTGACTGGCTTGCTAAGAAAAAACATGTCAGTGAAGTGGACACACTGCAACATTTGGGAGAAAGGCCACGAGGACAGAGATAGCAAAGAAAAGCTGTGCATGGATGGCAGCGAAGTATGCTAATGCCAGGTTAGCTGCTGCCATGGTTCAGGGAGCAAAGGCTTCTTAGAAGACTGAAGAGGCAGAACTGGCTGATTAGCCCTTGCTGAACAGAACAGTATGCTGCCTTGGCATTTTCCTTCTGCAAACCTACAAGAGCAAAGCTGTGTCCTGCTGCCATCCATCCCCACCTCCCTCTTCAGCCCACACCAGAAGCCACACACCTTCCTGCTGCCCATGCTTTTGGCTGAAGTAATCTATTCCATTTCTGCAGCCTCCAGTCTCAGTGAGCCATCAACCTCCCTGCAAGTACTGCTCATGCTCTCTGCCCCTCATTTTAGAACCAGAAGCCATCACCCATCTTCCCATACACAAAGCACCTGGCAACCAGGTTCTTGGCATGCCTATCCCCATATGAAAACTATGTTCACAGAGTGAGTCCTGCAAGCCTAAGCCTGGCTTGGCATCCCTGCCCCAGCTCTCCTCTGCTCTATCCCAGAGAACATATCTGCAAGGAAGGCACTCTGCTTTAGGCAAAGACTGAAAATACAAATGGATGGAAAACCTCTGGTAAAACAGAAGTGTGTCAAGAACGGCACTCAGTCAACTAATCTTTTTAAAAGTGCAAACATAACCCATAACTCCCATGGGGAGAGGGAGGCAGATACTACAATGGAGGAAATTCAACAGGGCCCAGAAGTTTTAGGCAGATACAGAAGTGCTGGTAGAGGCAAAAATGGCCAGGGCCACAAATATAATGCAGTATATTCACAAGCGACTAACACGCAAGAAACAGCCAATGTGGCCAAACTATAGAGAAGGCACCACCACCACCAGCCATGAATGAATGGGGCCCCTGACAGCACAGGGTACCTCCTGCTGCCATACTCTACTCTGACTGCTTTACAACTTGCAAGCCTGTCTACTGACTCCCCAAGTTCAAACCAGCCTTCCTCCAGCTGTCTCACCCACTGCTGCCCAGGACTATAGAGTAAAGCCTTCAGAGCAAGATGCATCAGGATTTTTAGCATCTCCCAGTTCATTCAAGATCTCTGCCAGTGAGCACATGCCTGCGTTGCAGCTCCTCTGAGATCCAGCTATTGTCCCTGGTACTCCAGAAGAAGAGTTCATCTTCTGAAATTTTATGACTGACAGTCCCTCTCACATTCAGCAGCAACCTCCTGATGCTGACACTGACATAGCTTTTACTCTTCTCGTGGCACAGGTTCACAAGCAGAATCCATTCCCCAGGGCCCCAGGCTGTCATCTTTAGGAGGGCAAATGATCGCTGGAAGGACAGTTGTAAAAAGAAAAGGGGAAAGAGAGACACATGAAGAGCCAAAAGGTTCAGAAAGGGGCCCATCATGGGGAGACTGACGCAGAAGGTAGATTGGATATAAAAAAAACCCTAGCAGATATGAAAGCTCAGTGAAGGAGGAAGGTGAGAGCCAAGAAGGACTGTGGGACAAGGATGACAGGCAATATGAAGGCATAGATGCCATCCAGCTGTTGGTACAGCAAAGGAAGCATGTGAGGACATTCCACAAACTCAGTGGTCCAAAAGCATTTTCCTAGTACACATGTGCTCTGTACACAGGCATTTGGTCCCTTACTTCACCACTAGGGATAGGTACATCAGATTAACAGCCTGCAGAGGACCTTCCCATTTGGCTTCACCCAAAACGTATCTCCAGGGTGCATATAACAGAACAGCGATGTACACAAAAATGTATTATTACACTACTGCAAACTAAGAGGCTAATATTAGAAAGTATCTACACTATTTTTCAGGTGGTCTTTCCAATATTTTTATCCCCAGCTAAGCAGCAACTAGGATGAAGATCTTGGAGTTCTGGAGAAAACCAGAACATGGCAGCAGGTTTCTTTTGCTCCTCAGAAGATACAGAAGCATTCTGCATGAACAGGAGTTTCCCAAATGCTTTAGGCCAAGGCATATAACATTGTGTAGCCAGCTGAATGATAGAGATACTGCAGATAACAAATAAACGAATATCCTTTATGATAAGCAACAGTACTGATCTAGAATACTTACTAATATAAAGAATGTTTGAATTTGCATTTCACAGGAAATAGGGAGGCAAAAAAACCTTTCGTCCTCCAAGACAAAACAGAAGTGGCTCATTGGGATTTCATGATCCTGACATCTCTAGAAAGTCAGCCTAGACTTTATGTAATGGTATGGCTATAATACCGAAAATTTCAGGGGGGTGGGGGGAATCTGCAATGCCAGAAGACACAGAGCAGGAAGATCCCTGATGTACAGCAACTGCCTGTTTTAGCTGACAGCAGATATTTAGAATGCAGATATTATTGCTACCAGAGGAACAGAAATGTTATACAGAAACCTGAGTGCTTCTTTCATTAAAATAAATCTAAACATTTATTTGTAGGTTAGACTTCACCTTTAATCTCCACCACAAAAAATACCAAAAAAACCCTCTATCGTTAGCTTTTTAAGCAGAGTATAGGTTCATCAAACAATCCCGTATCTCCCCAGAGCCCCAACATGACCCCAATCCTACAGAGGCTAAATGTGTGCTAGCTAGAAACTGCACAGCCTCAGAAAGCTCTCTCTAGATTAAGATATTATTCAAATCTTTGTAGCATCAGTGAATAAAAAAAGACCAATTTATCAATACAGGATAGGGCAGCCTAGATCGTGCAACTCATGAGGACATTACAACTCATTTATGGCAAACAATTCTTTTTGACAAACTTCTAATTTTCCTTAACTGAAGAGAAATGGACTTCCAAAAATCAATGTCACTGGGGAAAAAACAAGCAATGAACAAGAAGCTGTTCCAGTATGTCAGATTTTTGAGGTTTAGTATTTGAAATTCAAGTTGTGCTGACTAGCAGTGACTACCCACATGTTTTTCTGCCAGTTTTCTCACTGGGTAAGTACTTTCTCAGGCAGCAGAATAAAACAGGTTGTTACACAGTCATTTGTTCTTTTTCTGTACGTCATACAATTTTGAAGTTTTACTAGAACAAACGTCAAATAATTTTATTTGCTCACAATGCAACTTCTCTTCACAGAATAAATGAGAGGACACAGGCAATGCTAATTTAAAAATACTTACAGCAAGTATTTTTTATTTATTTGAGTTCTTATAAATTTTATTTAATCTGATAAATAACTATTTAATTAATAATTCTGGACTATATATTTCAGAAATTTTTGTTATTCAACATGCATCTATCACATCTGCCACTGAAAGTCAGAATTTTATCACATAATTATTGCACTCAAACTAAGCTACCTCTAGACCCCAACCTGCTGCTCAGAGATCACTATTCCCTTGCATCACTTTTTTGTTTCACGTCCCTTACATTTCCCTGTTTCACATTACATTCCCCTAGCTTTTTCCCCTCGGCTCTTGCTACATGCTTTGCTGCTATGCACACAGTAACAGTGCAAAGACCACAAACTGCTGGTTCAACAGGCAATGCAGGGTACAAGCGCAGAACCCGCAGAAACAGAACAGTTCAGTGAAAAAGGCCACAAGCTGAAGAAAAGGCTGCTCAGGCAAGCAGAACGTCGCATCGGAAGAGCAAGAACAGTGGGTTAGCCAGTTTGTCAGACCTCCATCGTATTACTCTTTTTTGCCTCACTTTGTCAGGTTCACTATTCAAGTTACAGTAGTGAACTGATTAGGTCTTTTCAAATGCTATTTCTTTGTAGAGATTCAATTGCTTTAGCACCTCGGCACCTACCTTTACATTGCCAGCAATCCATTGGCAATGAGATCTCGCCCTCAAATACCTAGGTTGAACCTCATGCGTTATAAAAAAAATATCTGCATGTATACATATATTTTAAGTATTTAAAATTTCATATAAACTACTCTACTGTGAAAACATTTTTTAATTTAGGTATAGCATAGAGGCACCCAGATAACTGATTTTCTTTGTTCTCTCCAAGAATCATGCAATTCCCCCACCCCGAAGTTCTGCAACATGCCTACAGGACCATGACCCTAGAGACTGATTTAATTTTGCTCTTTTCCCTATGGCTTAATCTGATCACAATTTTGATAAGGAATTACTTAAGATTATTTTTCATTCTTGACCCAGTCCTGTCCTTGCTTAAGTAGCTGAAAACAAAATTCCAGAAGGGCATAGCACACCCAGAGCACTGTGGAGAAACAAGGTACCTGGTCAAGCATAGGTCAGGTGATAACTTACTTTACTCAGACAACACAGCACTCACAGAACAACAACAGATACATATTATGTTACACAATTAAGCTTTAAAACCTGAATAGCTCATTTTCTGGACATCAGTCCTCCAGGTAGCCATGTTATGTCAATAAATTTTGCGATGTTCTGGGCCTTCTAAACCTATCTGTAATGCTGCAGGAACATATGTCCCGTTAATACAACAAAAAATAGTCTTAAAGCACACAAAGAAGTCATCACTACTTGACTTTTTTTGCCTGCAAACATAAAGAATATGGGCACGCACACACACACGAACATATGAGCATGAATTTACTGGTAACAAGGTTTCACACAGCTTTAAAATATCCTCAAGCTGCATATACATCTTTCACTGAAAAGGGACATGATGGGACATTAAAACAAATAGCTCCTTTCTCTAACATGTGATGTAATAAATCATAGAAAGAGGACATAACTGTGTAAAACCCACACATACACTAGTAAAATGTGAGTCAAGAGACAACATGCAGAGATATGTAATAATATTAATACTGATAAAAAGGGAGCAGGGTGCAAATGCATGTATGAAAGCATCAAAAGAAACCACGGAATACAATTAAACAGAATGGCCTACACTGACAGCCAAGGACACAACTAACAGCCATAAAATACCAAGGGATATGTTGTTTACATCAAAATCATTCCTGTACTCTTCACAGCACAAAGGACTTGTCCACAGAAGATGCTGTGCTGGCAACAGGAAGATGGCAACAAGGCTACACAGCACACTGCACGTGCCATTACACCTCCCGTCAGCCCAACACAACTTTAACACAAGGAAACACAGACAATGGGCAGTAGAGTTGCACGTAATTTATGAAGGCTAAAGTAAGCAACACTGTGAGGGAAAAAGATCATGCTACAGTAACTGTTGGCTCCTAAAGCATACAAAACACATGTCCAAAACAAAGTTTTTCATTGTCAATCACAAGGAACCCCAGAGATATGATGAAGATTCAAAAGCTGGTGGCCCTTGACCCCATGTCATATACAAATGACCTGCCCAGACACATGAGACTCTGTGAAGTATTTTAAGTCCTTGCTCAGTTTGCATAAAAAAATTCTCAATAAATTATACATTAAATAGATCCAGCGTCCACTAACAGATCTCAAAAAAACCCCAACAAACCAGTGGATGAATCTCCTCTGCACAAAGGAGTGGTTTTGGTTTTTTGTTTTTATGAGTTCATAGAATTTTATCAGCTGGCTTGATGCTATTCAGCATCTCCATCAGTGATAAGGAAATTAAATTAAAACCACTGATGAAAGTTCAAAGGTGAAACATTGAAGAAATGATAAATACTGAGGATGACAAGACTGTCGCATATGAAGCGATCTGGATCTCTTGGCAGTCTGTGCTCCTTTACATAAAGATGCATTTTAATCACAAATACAATGCTAAGCAACTTAAGAGAGTGTCTGCTGCACTTAGGAAACCACCACTAAGAAAAATAACGTAGGAGTGCTTAGAAGACATTGTTCTCCCAGTGTGTTGCTAACGACAAAAGGTGCCTGTAGAAACACCAGCACAGAACTATAAAAGGGAGATAGGACTTTTAGATCTACTCGTAGCATAAGCAAAACATCACAAAATCAGACTTGCAGGGCCAGGGGGCAGGAATCCCCTCAATGACAGCAGTAGAAAACCCCTCAAAGTTAAGGACTTGCACCTACTAGTGTCAGAGAGACAGAAATGTGGTTATTGAGCACTATACAGTACACCTACTATAGCATACTGCCATCAGGGAGAAAACCAGCTAAACGAGCATGTTCTCGTTTAACACAGAAGTGGACACAGAAAGAGTGCTAACAACCCTTAATGCTAAACCATGCACGTCTTAAGAATCAAATGTGGGCTGGGGAGAGCATCTATCTGAGCACAATCCATTCATATTAAAATTAAGAGATGCATTACCTGGCAATAAGAATTAATCCACTCCAATTTCCAAATTAAGATAATGGTAATCTCCAAAATAACGTAAGATGAAAAAGTGACTAGTTTTAACAATTAATGCTTTGTTGTTTATTACAAAGGTACAAGATCAAGGTATTGGGCCTAATCATTTGAAAGTCCAAAATGGAGTTTTAGCTTACTTTAAGCTCAGATGAAGCTGAAGAAAATGAGTGATGAAATGGGAATGAAAATTAAATGGAAGAAAAGAATAGCTGGTTCCGTTTTCAGGGCTCTAAAGCTAAGACCTTCTCAACTCTACCCACAGCTTCCACCTTAGAAAAGCCCTTTGTCTTTATCATACAATTTAACAGTACTATGTTGTCTCCTAATATACAAAACAGCTGTGACACCAACAAAGGTAATTTATTATTTTTTGCTACTATGCCTGCAAAACCCTAAACATGGATGCAACTAACCCAACAGAAGAAAGTTACTCTTTTTTGAGATATATTTTACATCAGCAAACTAAGTCTATTGCTCTAACACACAGGCAAAAAGTGGTAAAAGCATCTGATGCTTATGTAATGGAAGTAGAATTTTATGAATAGGTGGATTCACAGCTAATGTGGATACACATAAGCTGTACCCACAGTACAGACTGCACTACCCAACTATCCAAGCCAGGAGACAAAAAGGGCTAGCTCCTGCCAGTCCTGGCTCACATGCCTTCTTGCTTAGGTACTCTGCACTGCCCACTGCCTGCCAAACGTCACCACGCTGCAGAGACATGCAACGAGTCCTTTCCTGGGTGCAGCCTTGCCCCACATCCCTTGTCCAGGCACATCGAATTCCTTAAACTGCCATCAGATGGAGTCTATCAGCACACACTAATTTGCAGTAAAAATTCCTGCCAACAGAAGACATGTGAGCCGCAGCCACAGAGGCAGACACTCTGAAGAACAAACTGATCTAAATCTCTATACTTTCAGTGTTACAATGGTACTTATCAAAACACTCACCTCAGGTCAACACATTTACTTCATCCCTACACAAATACAAACAACAATAGCAGCAAAATATACACAGAAGAGAGCTACAGCAATACATATTTCCAGTTCAACACTGTTTTACAGCGTGAGGAACTCATTGCTCACGTTTAGGTGTAACTGTTGATACGTGTATTGCAGAAAGTTCTAAGTATTAGTTTTTCTCCTGTAATAATTCTGATGGAATACTGCATGTTATTGCAACTTAAGGCACTCAACTTCATTCAATGAAGAGCAGATTGTAGAGGCTGTATACTTTCAAACAAAAAAATCGAAACAATTCCTAAAACTTCCATAAACAGAGAAATAGAGAGGTTTTATTTTAATTAGGAATACAAATCTTCAGTAACTTGAGTATCTCAAGACCGCATTTTCAATAGTTTTTATAATTATAATGGAATATATTTTATTTCTCAAAGATTTAGTATTATTTATAGTGATCTGTCTAAAATAATTTAGATATTTTCCAAAACTAATTTCTATTTTCCAGAACTGAAATGAAGTTTCTGTCTTCAGAGATAATGAAACAAATTTTAATTTCTGATGTACCATGACACAAGCACTTTCAGAATAGTGCCCTTCTGCAAAAAGATATTAAATGAAAAAAGCTAAAAAGCTGCATGCATAAGCAAACACACACGCCCTGAAACATACATATATAAGACAAAGGAAGTAGCAATCTTTCTTACATTTTTTGGGGTGCTTTGAGGCTTTTGTGTTATTTTTCAATTTTTCACAGTTACTCAAAATCAATTTCCTTGACTGTCTTTGACAGTTGTGTCTTTTGAATCACAGTGAAGTCTACGGAATTAGGGAGATAAAACTCAAACTCAGAGGTGGCTGCTGGGAGGGTTAGGCTTGTACAATCAAGGTATTTCACTTTTGAGGTTTCCCCTAGGTGCTCTGATGTCTTATCCAAACACTTTTCCACATCACAGGTCCCCTATAAACAGACAAGTTTTTTATAGCTGTATCTATCCATAAGCATACATACAGATGTGCACAAAGACACTGTCAATTGAATTCCAGTTTTCTCCACCTACCTGACAGTGGCCTCAGATCTCTTCTTTTCTTTTTTTTTTTTTTTTTTTTTTTAAAGTATGGTTGGCATGATTTCATAGTTCCATTCCACTCAATTTCTCATTCCCACTTCTCTGAGGTTAACTGATAGCCCATATTTGTCATTGATAAAAAGTTTCCTACAAACCTGTTATTAACATTCTCAAAACTTATTTAATTAAGCTCCAAAGCAAGCAATAGTTTTAACCAGTGTTTCTCTTGAATTCTTGGCTGGACACACTCTTATGTTGCTGTTATCCAAGGGTATCAGCTGCTTCACTTTAATGTATAAATTTATTTTATGAAAATTCTGTGACCAACTGACATTCCACAGATGCAAGTATATTATATAATTGCTGCTACTAAACTGGAGTCCGTATTTTATAATTACTTAAATTAGTTACTGATATGTCAGGGGAAGGACAGACGCAGCAAAAATAAATACATAAAAGTTATCCAGCTCTAAATCAAACTGAAATTGACAAATTAAAGAAAAGAAAAAGGAAAGACAATTGATTTAGTCTGGAAAAGTCAGGTATTTTACTTCCAGGGCAGGCGCTTTAACCACTGAAGCTCTACAGAAAGTGGGAACCTCCTCTATCTACCCACTTACTTCTTTTTAAGTATTACTGTTTCCAAAGGCTCCTCTCCACCTCACAGAAGCCTGTTGTTAATTCATTTTTAGAAGGGCATTTTAAACCAGAATGTACCTACTTAAAGCTGAGGCTAATTTTTGTGCCATAACCTTTGACTTCATGTCCTGTCTCTGTAGTTCTCATTTTGCTGCACTCTGTAGGTATGGGAAGGAAATAAAAAGAGGATAAAAACATCAATGCCTTAAGTTCAGTGACGGAAACTCACCCAGCTAACACGCAACACAGAGATCTCCTCTGGCTACCTACTCCAGCTAGATACACTCTGAATGTGTAAAGTATAGGGACTTTTAGATGCAATCAGGCATTCTCTGGTTCATCAGAGGATCTGCATGCTCTATACACAGACATTAACAACACTCTGATTATATTTCTAGATCTGGTTTAATATTAAGCACAAATGTCTCCCCTGATGTTTGGAAGTTTGGTGAAAATAAACTTATTATTAAAAAAATATTGTAACAACATACAGATAATCTATCCCTGTAGTGGCAGTATGCAGAAATATACTTGGATGCAACTCTATTAGAAAACTGTAAAGTGGGATAGTAACAGCCACGCAGGTTTGTAATCATGATAAGCTTGTATGAAGTCTGTTTTGGTGCTGGAGACAGCCCTACAGAACGCTCCTAGCCATTCATTCTGCCTCCACACCACCACACCTGGTTGCCAGCAAGGCCGCTGTGCAGCTGGACAGTAACACATGCTGAAGAACCTGCATGAAGCTAGCTGCAACCCAGATCAGTTCTGCCTATGTCCAACAAGCACTTGTGGCAGCACAGCCAGGCGGTGCTCTGAGGATGGAAAAGCTCACTTCTTTCTCTACCAACACCTTTATCTCAGAGTTTATACCAACTATGCTAAAATTAACTTTAATGTGGTTTTGTCTCCAATCCTTTCTTCAGGGGTTGCTGGATAACAAATATGTAAAAATAAAATTGCGTTTAATTGTAGGAAGCCCACAGAAAGCTTAACTTACCTCATGAGGTCCAAATGGGGCCCCACAGGCAGACAATCTGGGGAAGAGTGGAAGAGTTCAGCTCCCTGTTTTTCCAAGTTTCCTCCACTTTGTGTCCTCAATCACCTTTCACAGGTATTTTTTTTTTTTACCCTATAAAACACATTACATGCCTTCTTTTCCAACCCCTACAGATTCTTTCTTGACTTCTGCCACCACCATGACCTTGACATTTAGTCGAGTTTCACTCTACCCTGTCCTTGCATTCACTGAATCTTGTGTAACAGAGCAGGTAAGCTGTCGGTTTCCAGGGAAGTCTCCATATTTTGACTGAGCAATGATAACATAAACAGGTCAGTGAAAACAGATGGCACCTTGGTCCCAGCTGGCTAGTAAATTGACAGCCACAGAGCTAGATCAAAAGGCCAGCTACTACGTGGAGTAACTGCACACATGGTAAGAACATATGTGTCCAATGGCACCATCGGGATACCCCTGGCAGATGAATGGCAAATGAGGTTCAACAAGTAAGCAAGAGTTGCTGACTTGCAGCAGGTAACACAATGTGTTGAAATAGATGCTACAGCTAATTAATTTGGAATAACAACTACTGCACAGGTAGACTCCTTTGCTTATGGTTTTGCTGGCAGTAAGTCAGCATCACACTCTTTCACTGCGTATGTGATCAACTTAATAAAAGAAACCCAAACACCACTTCCAGCGCCAAGTTGAGCACATAGTTAAGTAAGTACAAGAGCTCTGGTTGGCTCAGCAGAATATGCAGGGAAAGGCCGGTACTATGTATCAGTCACACATCACTTCAAGTGATGTTACTCAGTATGCCTCCTGCCAAATACTCACCTTTCTGTATTACCATATTATATATACGCCATATCCTTTAAAATCAGCAGTCTCCTTTATGTTGTCATAGAAAATTTATTTTAAATTTATCTGTATATTTATGGAAAACAACTTTGTATGGGCCGGCTGGCACCAGTCTAAAATAAAGTATAAAAAAATACGCAACAAATATAAAACAAAGATTAAATATTTTGCACACTAGCTCTTTGAAACATACACGTAGTGAACCATAAGCAAGACAGTTCCTCATGCATCACTCTTTCCTTTCATCCTCTGATTGTATCATATAAGAGAGTAAGAGACCACTTCAAAGGTGGGGGGTAGACGGGTGGAAGGGGAATATCAATACCAGTCATTCATCAACTCAAACCTCGCCTTCCAAGCTTCTCTGTATAATTACCCCTGAACCAGCTCCTCCTGTCCTGCTTAAAGCTGCATCCTCAGCAGGCCATTGGCTCTGAAGCTCCAGAAGACAAAGTGATATGCTTACCTGGAGCCATTTGGGACCTCTAGGTGTTTATGGCAATAAAAACATAGGACCTCTCAACATTTTGAAATTGCCTTCACATCAACATGCATGTAACACACAAATAGAGCAGCCAACATGGCCTACACACACAACCCCGGATGCTACAGCCCTTGCTAACCTTAGCACTATAAGCCCTGTTAACTAAGACAGCAGTATTAAAATTTAAAGTACCACCACAGAATCCTAAGCACTTTTAGAAATAGATATGATCATACATGATCTTTACTAGAAGTCTCTAGATCTTTACTATGAAGTCTCAGCAACATTACAGAATGAGCACTTACATCCCGGTGATCAGCCATAAAAATACATACACGAACACAACTGAGGCAACTGCTCTGCAGCCACTTTTCAAACTCTGAGAAAAACATCTAACAGTATTCTATGTCAAAAATCATAGCAAGAGTAAGCAAGGTCGTGGCTACAGATAAAAAAAGGAGCCTCAAGAGCCACTTTCTGCTCTGGCTGAAGTCAACAGTAATTTAGCCATAACTTCAACACAGAAAGGCTTCGGCTCTCACAACAGTTTCAGGTTAATATAAAGCACCAATGCACCAAAAATATTTTTGTTAACTCTTTTTCTATCATTGCAATAATCTTAATGTGGAATTCATTTTATATTTTCTTGACTTTCTTAAATAATGGGCTGGCTTACTATTAAGTTTAAGACTTTTCATGTGTCAGAACCAAAAACAAGGAAGTCTTTTCCAAGTCAACAGATGTCCTGTGAAGTACAGGCTTTAGTATGCCATTTAAGTCAGAACAACATAGCAGTTCACTTTCCCAGCAATTACAGTTTCAGTTATTCACATAATTAACCTATCACTAAAAAAAGCTACACAGCACTATCAAGTTGAAAACAACTACAGAAAAATAAAATCAAATAACTGGCCTTTTGTGCAAGGGCTTAGGGTTCTATTCAGGTGCTGTCACACTAACACAAGCTTATTCAAGTACAGTGATACCCTTATAGTCCTAAGGTATTTTTTTGAAAGAAGGTAGCAAGAGAACAGAGTTTGTCAAGACATTTTGCTATGTTCTTATCCCAATACTATCTCAATAAATTACTAATGAAGAACAAAAAATAAACCAGATACAAATAAGAATACAAGCTTTCAAACCAAACAGTTCAAAAACACTAGAAAAATAATTCCCAGGCACAGAAATCTGACCACAGCACAGCTAAAACACAGTATCTGAGTTCATGTTATTGTAACTCAGTAATAATTTGTATGGAACATATAGTCTTTACTTCCACTAACCAAAGCATAGCTTAACAACCCTGTATGTTCAGTAGAACTCATCTATTCTTTGTTCCTACCTTTTCATCCATAGGTATGACTACAGAATTTTGTAAGGAAACAGTTTTACTTACCTGTCAAGTTTCATTTATATCATTCACAAAAAAAACCCAAATTTCTTCCTTGATATTTAACAACACAAAACGTCAATACAAAAGAAGAGCTTCAACAAAAGAACTTCTTGTCACTCTGGAAATCCCCCACAAATGCTCCTCTAGAAGAGGAGGATGGGCATAAAAAAGGTCAATGCACAACCCACAGGTTTTCATTTACAATCTTAATTTCTTTGTATGTGTTTTAAGGCAGATCAACAGCCACATTTAACTCTCATTTTAACTGCCCTGAGAAGAAGACTAACCTAGTCAAAACCTGTCAAAACTACATACTATACTGTGAGCACAATAGAAAATATTTCATATACTCACAAACTTCCTCTTCTTGGAAGGCTCAACTCCTTCTGCAACAGAAAAAAGTTACACTGTATTAGCAATAAAGCATTTCAATTCCAAGTGGCCTTTTTAAGACAAGTACTGTAATCCTTCCACCACAATACTAATAGACAGACTGAAGTGGTGTATTTGTACTACAAAAGATGATACAGATTTTGTATGCCCCACCTTTTACTTTTTGCCTTCCATTCTTATTTGAAATATTAAGATTAGCAAAGTGAAAATTCTACACCTCTTTATAGCAGCCATGTTAAAATGCTTCAAACAATAAGATGGAAGTCACATAAAAAAACCTTACAGTCAGAGCTATGAGGCTTTGGTAACTGCACGAAAATTTGCAAGTCAGTGACAAAGATATACAAAGTTCTTAGCAGTATCCATCATTCGCAAAAGTTACCAACACGATCAACACCTAAATAGGTGACCATTGCCACCAGACTTTCTACACTATGTTTTTTAACCCAAAAATCATTAAGTACACAACAGTTGGCCAATTATAAACCATTATTATTTATTACAATCTCCTGCAAAGTACTAGCATAACATCAGCACTGCTGTTGTATAAACATTTGCACAACTCTTGCTTAGAAGATTTAAAATACTGATTATGGGACTGACCAGATAGCCTGCTAATAAATTGCAGACAGAGTTTATTAGCATTTTAGTGTAGAAGAAAGCCACAAGATCCATAATGTTTTGCCCATCTAAAATAAGCATTATATATATATACACCCACAAGTAGATTATCTTGTATTGTACAAATCACAGAATAGCTGAGGCTGGAAAGGACCTCTGGAGATCATCGGGTCAGACCTGCTCAAAGCAGGGCTGATTGCAACAGGTTATTCAAGACCACATCTAGTTCAGTTTTGAACATCTGCTCAGAAAGAGACTGTACAACCTCTCTGGGCCACCTGTTCCAGTGTTCCAACTACCCTCACTTTTTCCCATGTCTCACATGAACTTGTATTCTGACTGTCGTCTTTGCAGTCATGTCCAGCAGGGAGTACAGCCTGCATTTAAATAAAGGGACAACTTGTCTCGCTTGGATACACAGATACATTTAAAGGTGAAGAGCATCACAGAAGACAAGGCTGCATGTGAGAGTGATTCAAGTTACGTGTACGCATGTCCTTAGTCACTCAACCGCAATATTTTATCTTTACTTTCAATATCCTCACAAAAGGTTGTTTTCAAGTATGAAACAGTTTGCAATCTGAAAGCTAAAGGGAATAATCACAGAATTCTCTTTCAATGAGAATATGCATATATGCATATATATGTATGCTGTGTACGTGCACACATATATGTTTATTTCTCACAGCACATAAAATTATAGGCATTGACCAGAAAATGCACATGAAAATACAGCTGGATAGATAAAAATACTTCAGCTGGGTACCTTAGAAAAGACCATAAGGGAATTAGTAATTATGTATTCTTCACAGGCCTTTAAATGGTGTGCAGTAAATAAGGCCCAGGCTGCTAAGTGAATGATAAGGATTAAAATATCAAGTAGCTGCTCAATTCCTGAGCACCACCCATCCTGTTCACTGAATGAGGCAGGAAAAAATAGTGTGAAACAATGTAATTAGAGATCATAACGCAAAAGCATAGGAGAGCAGACTTAGGGGCCTTGGTAACAAATTCTGGCACTTCCTAGGAAGTTCCAGCAACTGTTCAGAATTTGTAATTCAGAATAAGACCTTTTAGCATAACATGTGCTTACATACAAAAGAACAGTTACACCTGCATACAATATTGCATTATGAAGGTGAGTAATTCCCCTAAATTTAAAATGTCACATTCATCATGAACAAAATGTAACTGCAATTTAGAACCCACGTACTTCCCTTTGTATGTTTTTTTTCTTTAATATTTACAATGCCATTGTGTTCTATTTCTAACGTAAAACTTTACTTCCAATGCTAGGCACTATAATACTGTAACAGGCAATGCTTGTAGAAAAACTGCCAAAATGTATGAACAAGAATCACATCCCATTTAACAGAGCTGCAAAGTATACTTCAAATTTGTTTCTTATGATTCAGGTGTGGGTTTGTTTGGGTTTTTTATTTGGTTATGTTTTTTTTAAAATCAAAGAATGTTTGGGTTATAGTTTACCATTATAACACCACAGCAAATGACACACTGTCTTCTGGAGACACTTGAAGTCACAGTAATCTCTTGGCCCATTTTCATGAACATTGTCCTGAAGCACTACTTTGGACTACAGAATGAGCTTCCATAAGAGGTAACTCACTGTAATGACTTGATGATAAAGATGTTAAGAACTGCCGAGATCTCTCCATACAAAGTAAAAAATGAAACAAAACCTTGATCATGTAATTCGTACAGGAACACTTACAAAACGTTACAAACAAAGCATTTGTAAGGCTAGATTTTAGAACAGTATACACATAAACAAAACAAGGAATAAAATAAAACAAATATCCTTCCTCGATAATGTCTATACTCTCATATTTCCTATCTATCACAGAATTAATACACTAAAACTTGTTCTTCTGTCTCAGATGAGGCTGAATTTTTACAGCTTTTACATGATTTTTTCAGTGTCGCTTAGAACTCACCTGACACAAAAGATTTTTGCACAGCCTGAAAAAATTACAGTATCATCAGCTGTGTCAGTACAGACTTTCTTACTCCAGACAAGGCTCAACGTTGTGCTACCTTTGTAATAGTATAACAGAGCTCCACAGCTGGGTCTACACAAAGCAGGTGGGAAAAGTGTAAACATGCTCTACATGGGGCTAGCCTATAGCTTAGATTAATAATTTATTTTCTAGGTACATAATAAACATCCGTACCATTCAAAAACTAAAGCTGCCATTTTTACTCCTCTTCTCCCAGCTGTTTTACTCTCAGCCACGGAAAACAGGAAAGCACTGAACGGTACCATACTGAAAATCACTTAGTTCTTCAGGCTCGCAGTGCTCCAGCTCTATCGCAGTTACGCTGCAAAAGACCTGCAATGACTTCAGAGTTTTCTGGCATTACACCGTTTCCTTTCTGAAAGTCTCAATAAGACTCAAAAGACCAGCTGTTCTAGTTCTGCTGCACAGCACCCAAAACATACGGACTGCTGAAGGTAAAAATGTAGTGGTGTCAAGACCTTCAGATCACATACTTAGCAGGCAAGTCCCTGGAGAACTAAAAAGAGAAAAAGATGCCTTCACTACACCCTGCATGGTTCTCAGGCAGCAGTTCTGCCCCAGAGGGCATCACTATGCTCTTCTGCTCTTGCCTTGCATGGAATCCTCCTCTGGCTGCTTGACTTGGGCTAGTTTTAGGGCTCTTTCATGACAGTGCAATAACACAAAGCAGACTGAATGAACCAGAGACTCCTGCCCTTGAGGATCTTTGTGTCTCAAAAACTGGTCAGAAAACATAGTAAACCTTGACTCAGGTTTAAAGGATCTGTGCACGTTGTGCCATACTGCTCTGATGTTGTGTTAAGACCCATGTGTATTGAATTTAATTGCAGCTATCATTAAACGCCACACTCTGATTTTACTACCAGTATCATGGTTTTACAAGTACAGATACTTTTGGATTATTCCAATAACTATGATTCTTCCTCTGATCCTACACATGTGTAAGACTTCAGTATGGACAAGTTCAGTCAATGCACCAGAAAACAGACATCCAGCCTTATCAAAAAAAACCAACCAACTAACTGAATAAAGGATATTGAACTTCATTCTGGGTCGAACTTTTCACCCTACTAACTGGAAATACGGTTGAAATAATAGACCTATATAAAAAGGTTTAAACAACAGATGTGACTTAGACTAACTAACCTCATCTCATTTCTGTAAATATTACCAGCAAATTACAGAAAAATTAAAGTATTGAGTTTCCTCCCCTATATGGGAAGAAGATGTCATTAATTCATTGCTTGTTGAGGGTTCAATTTAAAAAAAAATCAGTAAAAAGTAGACACATTCATAAGCTGCTAAAGACACAGCTAAAGCTGTCAATACAGGTTGATTTTAGAACCACAGTAGATTCGCTTCATCTTCCAACAACTGCAATGTTCAAATATTCAAAATTTTTTACTTCTCAGAATTTTCATTTGTCCAATGAAGTAGTCTGAAATAATGTACCTTTTCAAGATAAATTCCAGTAATGCATTCATCAGCTGGGGAGGTGTTAAGTGTGTTAAAATTAGTATGAGACATTTTTTACATTGTTGCTCTACCCATCATCATAGTCTGTGAGCATCTGAGGGCTTTCTGGTAAAATGTTAGATCTTAATACACCGCATTAAGAATAGGTTAACACTGTAACATTAACACTGCATTAATAACAGTAGGAAGAAAAAAATCAGCAATAGCACACAATTCACCTTCTTATCATGAGCACTGACAGCAAGTGTTACTGCTTTGAGGGATGCATGTGAAGCATTTTTTTCTTAAGCAATTACTATGTTTTTGCTGAAGAGAAGCTGGGGAATGACAGCAGATTTAGCATTTGGATGTGGAAATAAGGAAAAAAAGCAGAGCAAGTAACATAGTACAGAATTGTACTGATCCATCAGGGAAAGGGCGTGCACTGTGCAAGAGCTTTTTACAAACTAATCTTTTATCTCTTTATAAGATTAATATATCAAGACATTGTATTAATTCATTGTAAATATCTTCTAAGCAAGGCAGTAGCAGGTTATGCTTTTTATTTGATTGCTTCTACCTTTGCCAACATTCAGTTCTTCAGATTCACAGAGCATACTATCAAGGGGCTCAGCGTGGAGACAGACCAACCACCCCATCAGCGGAGCCTCAGCACCGCACACCAGATGTGTCTCTCCTGCTGCAATTCCGTTTCTCCATCAAAGCTGTCCTTGTTCTCATGACAACTTACAACGTTTCTGGTTCCAAGAACAGTAATCCCCTGCCTCAGAAACAGTTGACTATGAACACTAGGGTTGAATTTTACAAATTCACCAGTTCAAGAGAGGATTAACAGATTTTCAAAAAGATGCAGAAAGGTGTTCAGCTCTTTCTTTCTCAAGGTGTTCTCACTTGGACCTGATTTCTTACAAAACGGGTGTAACTACAGAACTGTTCTCCCTTCCAGATGACCCAAGTGAGTTGTTTGGATCACCTCTTTCTCAAAAATCCTGGCTTGTCCCAGATTCAATTCTGTATTTACTTTTTTCAGGAGAACTGTACTGATCACCTCCTTCACTGGTTACAGAAGCCCCCAGTCAAGTTCATCATCTTTCCCTTTCCGCAGTAGCTGCCAAGGAGCTAGGCATTATTAATGCCTGATGGTAAAGCCTGACATTCTGTCTTTCAGCTGAGGGCTTCCATATTCTTTCCAGTCATCCAGATGCAGCCATCAGTTTACCAGAGTTTTTGTTTAGTGTGTGCCCTCACCAATTAAATCAAATGTCATCTCTTCACCAGCATTTTCATGAATGAAAGCTGCCACTTCTGCATGACAGGCTCTGGAAGGTAGTTACTGCTGTTCAGACAAGACTCTTCCAAGCTCTCCCATGTCACCTGCAGAACACTCCTTGGCACAGAACACAAGGCTTCTTTTAAATATTTTTAACTGTGCATTCCAACATACAGGGATGTTATTCTGCATGGTAACTTATGCCCTCACATCCCCAAACACTAAAAAAATCCTCATAAATAATGAATTTGAAGTCATAAATTAGCAACAACTACTGCAGATTTTAACAGGGGATATACTGTAAAAGGCACTCAAGCTCAGATTTACCAGAAAAGGTCACATTATTTTTGCCTAATTCAATGTTCTGTGTTCTATACAATTCATTTTTATCTCTTCAGTTGATTTCCCTGCTTTTGTTACAGGCACTGCTGACTTATCTTTCCAAGCAGAAACATACCTGTCCATCAGCTATATGGGTTCTGAGTTGATGTAAAAGGAAGACCCAGGTGCCTACTTCAAGCTAGGCATTATCAATTTAAATGTACATTACCTGGATCAAAAAGAATGTCGAACAGGCCACATATAAAAAACATACAATAAAAACAAATCAATTGCTTTATCATGTACAATGCAGAAGCAATTTAAACAATCTATTTGTATTTTCCTATAGATGAACCACATACAACATTTAGATTTGTAACAAACTAGATGCAACTAAGTAAACAGCAGATAAATCAGGTTTTGCTTTGTCTAGTATTCTACAAATTTTCTTATAGCATTAAAGAACCACTGATTCCTATGGAAGAAGGTGAAACATTTCAGAATTATTTCATGTGTTAACAAGGATTTTCCTATGAACTACACTATAGTCTGAAGTTTTTCCAATTATGGGATTGGTAGTAACATTTAGCAACGAAAAGAACTTGCTCAGAAAGAATTACATTGTTTAAGAGATACAATACAAATGACATACAACTAAATTTTGAAATAAATTAACAGAAAGCAAAGAACACCTCCTACACCAGAATGCACAGGCTGTAACTGTCTGTTGCGGGGAAAAGAAAGCTAAAGTACAACTGTTTCTTCAGACAGTAGCAAGCATCTGAATGAATGCCTTGTAGTCACAGCCATTCTCCTGAAAAGAGAGAATACTACAGGAGTCAGTCACTGGAAGAAGTTGTGAGTATAATCTCTTCATTTACCTTGCAAAGAGGAAAAAATAATTAAATTGACATGGCCAGAAAAAGATAAAGAAAAAAAAAAAATCGAAATTGCTACGAAACATACCCTTTTATAGGAATAAAACTCATCAACTCAGAAAAAAGTGCTTATTGGTATGCTTAATTTACACCAACTGAATCCGTTAATACTCAACACTTCAGAGACATACCAAATCAACCAAACAAAACCCCAAACACTGCAGCAGTAACCTACCCATCAAATGAGAAATAGTAATGCAATTAAGAATTATTCAGGCTATGCTTGATAACATTATCTCAGTTATATCTCAAGATTTCAACCAAAAGCAGAAGTGGTAGAACATGTCAATTCTACTTTCTTACAAAAATAATGCAGTGTAGCTTATTTGGAGAATTATTTACTACTGTCATTAGTGAAAGGTGAAAATTCCCTTTCCTGAGAAGCACAAACAGAGCAATTAGACTATTGCCAACATTGACTCAGTAAATCTCTGTATTAATTTTCTAGTGGTCTGACCTTTACTTCTTTCAAATACCTCCTAGTAAAATGTAATAGAAAACTATTACTTCAGGTTCTGTTTGTTGCCTACCATATTGCACTCTTAACTCAACTTTTTAAAAATAAATAAATAACCATGTTTCTTCAACGAAAAAGCATGAAAATCCTGAATGAACTTTCCACCTTAAAGTGCACAAAACCATTTCATCTAACACTGCATTAGAAAATCCATGCTCCATTCTGACCTGCTGTCGTACAGTCTATTTCACCCATCGGCAAAGCACCACATCACCACACTACTAATGGATAAAACTGTAAAGTGTTTGAAACACCAGCACTAAATGTATTCCAGCTGCCAAGTTCACACGACTATTGTCAACTTTAGAATTTAAGAGTGGTTTCATATATTTGGGGGAGGCATATGGGAAAATCACACAAGACATAAATGCCACTTACTGGTACAACTGTTCAGCTGAACAAATATGAAAAATGATACAGTTTATCAGAATTGGAAAATCCTGAATGCCTTTTGACTAAAGTCAAGGACTTCTCCAGGTTCTGTTTGATTGTCTAGGTTATTTCATCCAACTGAAAGCAGTGGTTTAAATCAGGCATACCTACACAGGATTGTGCTTATTATTAAAAAGCAAAAGGAAAAAGCAACACCACAGCACGCAGTGGCCAGCTTCGGCACTTCTTGACAATGCAGTTGCTGGAGACAATTATGCTCACAGGAATCTAGTTGCCTTCCTTTTCCTAGCTGTGGATCATGTTTTGTTTTATACAATGTTTGGTATTACACAATGAGTATGTTTAGCAGCTGCTGCTGAACTTTGTTGAAATCAGTAACTAGACGATAAAATGATTAAGCTTGCCTTTAGTATGAAAGAGATTTGCCTACATTAGACTTCGATCACAACAGTTTTTCTTAAGTCATTTCACACAGGATAGAAGGGGCTAAAAAAAGTCCAAACCCATTTATTCCTTTTTCTAGGACTGCTACCACTAACAAAACACAGGCCTTGCTCTACCTAGACACATGCACAACCATCAGCTGGAAGGGACCATGTATGCTGGAAGGGAAAGTACACTTGAACTAAGTTCTAAGCCACGTTCATCAGAGGAACTGAGTCACGAGAGCCTTTCCAAGGGGGTTCTTGTGCCCATAGTGTCCGCTCTGGGACCCACAGAGCTAAGTTCTGCATCTGATCTTCATGCAAGGGTAAAGAGAAGATTTTGGGCAGGCCAGGAACAAAGGGCAAAAATCTGTTTGTTATACTTTCCCCACCTCAAAATCACATGGAACAGCAGTGGCAAACCACTAAATATTCATTTTCAGCAGAAAACAGAAATATATCTTCTGCAGAAAAAGGTTAATTTATGTTTTCTCTGTTCATCATCCCAGATCTTCTGCCCCTTAAGCAATTAAAGGTCTCAAAATTAGGCATTTTTATTAATGTTGACATTTAAAGCAGTATTTATAAATTCAAATTTGATTGGTTCAGCTGACCCCACAGCTTACTGGTAATATACTCCACTGATGTGGAAGAATAGTTCAAGTTTGAGGGCAAGGGACACACTGGAAAAATTAAGACTGTCTGGAGACCAGAAATGTAAGTATCAATCCCATTTGTGAAAACAACTTAGTCTAAATGAACGCTTGATGTTTTCCCTTAAAACCTGTAGTCACATGTTTCTCTCAACAAGCTGAAATTTGATTATTTCCTACAGATCTTTAAATGCCCCAAAATACCTGAAAGATCCATACTAGTGTCTGCCACTCCCAACCAAGAGACATTCTTGCTTAAGAAGCCACATTCTCATGACCTTTCATCTTTGCCACTATTATAAACATTAACATTGCTCTTCATGGGCCTTCTCAACATGTCTCCTACTTTGTCTTCTGCTTGTTTGCCACACTTGGTGCTGAACTGCAGACATTATTACTGCCAATACTGCTCTTCCTGTATGGTAAGCAAGAGGCACCCCCACCACCAGCTGCTGCACAAATCTTCAATTACTAGTCAACACTGCAAAGCAATAAAATTGATTTCAACCTCTCTAAAGACAATATGGCAAAAATATCCTCAATTCTTATTGATACTACACTGCTTTCCCTGCTGACGTTACCCAGGTTGGCTGTGATCTCAATTTTGAGTATCCACTGCAAGGAAGACAAGAAGAAGAAAGGTAATTTTTCTTTGGGGATCTGAACGCTCTTTTTAAGCATTCCTTTCCTTATCAGAAAAGGGATCATAATACAAACATTAGCAGTCTGCTATTTCTGGTTTTATTCACAAGTCTCAAAATGTGTACAGATATACCTGCTGCATCAATCACTGACCTAAAAACTCAGACACAGGCAGGAAGCTGATGTCTAGCAAAGACCACCTTGAGGCACAAACCCAGCTTCTTAATACTGACAATTTCACTGGAAAAATCCTTGAAAAAACAATACAAAATACTAGACCAGTGCTTGAGCACTGTATTAGAATTTGTGAACTCCTGACATTAAATAAATCACTGTTTCAGTCTATGCAAGTTTTTCACCTAAAAAACACAGTGGACAGACAATCCTTCTCAGCTACAGAAAGCAAAATTGTAACAGTGATAAATCCTTTTCTGTAATTTATATCATCACTTGGTCTCTCTGTATCTGCTAGCAATAAAGTCAGGTATATTTTATAGTTGTTGTTTGCACTACTACAATTCTAGGTAAATTGAGATTAGGGCCTAGATAATATTTCAGTTTATTGCCATTTAATAGCCAATTTCATCCCACTCCCTTGTCTAACATGGCAGATGGATTGTTCTAAGTCAAACTACAGTAAATCACATCAGCAACTGTATTAAGTTTGTGCAAACATTACATTTTTTTAAATTCCCTTTTACCTTTGACTGATAATCCTATTTATACTGTCTTAATAAGGTCTAACAGTGTACGTGAAGGTTACTTGAATTTATACCTCTCTCTAGTATGTTAGTCGGCTAGTTTCTGTTGTGAAATATCTACTAATTAATTGGAAGAACCTTCAAATGCCACAGAAATTTCTTGTGTGACAAGTCTCAAAGACCCTCAAAAAAAAAAAAAGATTTTTAGGACAAATACCTTCAGTTAGGCATCTATTCAACATGGAAAGTTAAAGACTGCAAACCACAGTTTCTTCTCTACACTTTCTAGCTGTTTTAAAGCCCACAGGAGGCAACCCAATCCTAAACAGACTTCTGCCATAGGGAATAGCATAACAAATCCCTCCTAGTCCCTGTACTGATTTATATGAGTCATCTGGCAGGCTAAGTCCAGCAGCTTTCACCTTTCCTGCAGTCATGCCACCAATATATCTGAGTAAAGTAAAGCACTTGTGTATTTCCCATGGTAATTTAATTACTGAAGACAAGTACATGCAGAATAAAGTAGGTCTCTGGGGGAGAAAAAAAAACCTGTATTTTTGACAACACAAATCTTATCTCAGTACGGTTGAAATACCTCCCAACACTGGTGCCCTCATCCCCCTGTCATCATCCTACTTCTTGGTAAACATTTCAAATTCTAGCCCACAGTTCAGTCCCACTCCATCCCCCTTTTTTTTTTTTGTGTCCACACTATGCAGACATCCCACACCTAAATGAGGATGTATGTCCACTAATGTAATCATATCTTAAGACTACACTTCTGTAATATTCTTTTGCGTACATACTAGCCTTTATGCCAGCCAAACAATTTGCACCACAGCTATTTCTATTTTTAATCAACTGGGAAGCATGCAAGCACCACTGAGATAGAGGCCACACATATGAAGCAACAGCTGAAAACATCTAATTATAACTTGGCACTACCTTCTACAAAACTGAAGTTTTACTGAGTAGAAAAAGGAATACTGTGGATTAATTTTGTTTCCATTTTGTGGTAGAAGGCTGTAAAATCTATCCAGTAAAATGAATATTACTGACAGACTGACTTGCTCAGACTAATTTTATAAGGAAGGCAACCTTAAATTGCCAAAGAGAGGATCCACTTGTAATATCTGACTGCAAGCTATCTTCTGCTTCTATATTTATACCTCTGCCAGACTCTCTAACGCTTGATAAACATAACTTTCTAGCAATCAATTGACTATCAAATCAAACCTCTATCAGCTGTTGCCAGAGAGGAGCGCTAGGGAATAGTACTTTCTCTGCACTCCCCTGCCTACTGGATGATTTATTTTTTAAAAGAGCAGATCCTGTGATTAATAAGTTACAGTAATACCTTATTCTTGGAGCAGACTCTTCAATTAGTGAATTTACAGCAAATTGAATTAAATACATGCTGAAATTTACAGCAAAAAGCAGTAAAGTTCTAAGAATGCATGTGGGTTTAAAATTTACTTAAGATGTAGTCTAGCAAGATATACAATAGCATCTGATCCATCTAGCCACTTATTACTGATAGTCATAAGTAAATAATTCTTTTTACTGAGGCTTCCCACCTATTTAAGACCTTCAGTCTAGGTTTAGCAGGTGGAGACATGGTTCTCAACAGCAAACTATTTCTTTACAACTTCAAGTCACGAGACACAGGTAGGTAGAGAAGAACACAGTTCTAGAAAAATGTTATCAGCTTAAGAGTTACAGTATGTGCAACAGTGACCACTGCAATTCCAGAAGAGACCTCATAAGCAATAAAGAATGCTTTAAATAACCTTTATTTACAGATGCTGCAGAAATTTTTCAGTATGAGTTAAAATTACCATGCTCTGTAACCAGTTGATAAGGTACTCACACCAGAAAGACTTGGAAACAAACAATCTCTGCTGAAACGTCCTCTCTCTTCACAACCAGCTTGCAGTTTTTAATCTGATTCATTCTACTATCATTCTACTATTTCCAAGCTAACAAAATTCAAAATAATCTTCATAACTGCTATCTACAAGCATTCCAAATGTATACTGGCAGTCTATATGGAATACAGATTTATTCATATTATGTACTGAAACACAAGAGTTTGAAAATAGTCTGAATGCTTTCCCTTATAACTCCTTCACAACTTCCATGCTCCCATATCAAATTGATTTTTGGCTGTTACCTTTCCCAGCTTTATTTTAGATCATTACTCCTGCAGCACTTTTAACATTGTCTTCCTGTGTTTGTATTTGTTATCCAAAAAGAAGTTCTAGGAAACAAAATATTCAGCAATCCTTTATATTAAGCTTCCATTTCATGGCACCACCAAATAATGTAATATATATGGCAAAAGATATGTAAAGACTACATCTACACTAGGTTTTTTTTATGTATGTCTGAGAACACACCCTGCACTGTGGGTCAGAGCAGACTAGTTAGAACCCACAGTGTTTCAGCGTCTTTGATACGGTCTATTCTGCTTATCAGCTAAAAGATGCTATGCTGAAAAGGCCACTTGAGAGCTCTGCATCACCACAGAGCAGGCAGAGGCTAGCATGCGGTGAGTACCACACCCTTCGATCAGACAGTTGGTCACACTGGAAAGGACCTCTGGAGGCCATCTGGTCCTGTTCTCCCTTCAGAGCAGGGCTAACTTCCAAGTGAGAGCAGGCTGCTCCAGGCCTTTGCCACTCAAGTTTTGAATACCTTCAAAGGTAGAGCCCTCTGGGTAACTCATTCCAATGCTCAAACACCTCAATTAAGAAAAATTTATTCTGCCTATTCAGATTTTCCCTTCTGGCAACCCGTTAGCGTTTCCTCTCATGTTTTTGCACTGCACCTCCATGAGCGTGTCCATCTATTACGTGGTGAAAGACAGCCATTAAATCCCATCTTGGCCTTTGCAACGCTGAACAAACCTAGCTCCTCAGCCCCTCCCTGTACAAAATGAAGTCCAGCACCTTTCTTCTACCAGGGGCTCAAGTTTGGATGCAGTTATTTCAGATGCATCTCTTAAGTGTCAGTTAGAGGGGAATAATCACCTCCCTCGACCTACCAGCTATGCTCTTTCAATTTTACCTACTTTCTGCACACCCTGTAATTGCACAATATACATATTTGTAATCACAAATATATAAAGGTACTGTTCATACCTTCAGCAGCTGTTTAGCACTGGTTAGATAAGCTAAATACTCCTGCCACTGCCTGTTGTTGCTCATTCTGCTGTCAAATGGTCACTTTCACACCCAACGCATGATATGAGGCAACTCAATACTGCATGGACGGAGGAAGTACCTCCTCCAGTACCTAGAGAGAAGAGTCCTCTCAAAACATTTTTATTACTTCTCTCTCACATGCAGGTCAGTCTCAACCACTTCCAGGCCTGACCCAAAAAAGACCGAAGACACAAGGCTGCACAGACAGGACTAACCTAGGAACCTAGAACCGCCCACCAGCTGTAGGCCCTAAGATCCAGATCCAAAGAGAAATCTGTAGAGAAGAGGCTCACCACTGTTTGAAGCCCAGCCTTCCCCGACTTGCATCAAATCAATCAATCAATCAAAGTCTGGACACAAGCTCATAGCTGGCCAAATTCACAACACCGTATCTTTACAACTCTACTAGCTTTTGCCAGGACAGGCCAAGATGCTTTCCACTCAGTAAGGATCAGTCTCCACATTGGAAATTCACAGAGCATGTCCCTTGCTGCTCCGAGTCACCCAAATCACTATGCCACAAATGCACTTCTGGGTTCAGGACAATCTGCAAAATGCATGCTGACATGCAGGCAAATCACCTATAGTCTGCTGAACATAGACAGAGGATCTTCTGGGCAAGTTGTACCTCAGCATCCTCTGAATCAACACTGCTGCTTTCATGAGATACACCGTCTTGCTTCCAAGTCTTCCAAATATAGTTGTTCTCTCACACCCATGAGGTTAGGAGACAGATGAAGGAAACCCAGGGACCAGACATGTAGAACAAAACACCCCTACAAGCCCCCCAGGATGTATTCCTAGGCACAAGAACAGTATTCCCCCACCAGTCTGATGGTCTTCCCCCACCCCCAGTGTCCCTGATACAGGCAACAGTCTCAGTAAGCTGTGCAGGCTGGGCTTCCATAACATCCTGCCACCTGGGCAAACAGCTGCTGCACAGGAAGGCAAAAGGACTAAAAGGGGTTCCATCAGTCTTTATGGAGCCAAGAGACAACATACCATTTCAAACTAACAATTTTGCTGGGTTTGGGGGGGGGCTGTTTGAATTTTTTTGTTTTGTTGTTTTTTAAACTAGAAAGTGCTGAATCAACAGGCTTAATGAAAGACATGTTAGTTTTGTGGATGGCAATTTGCCATCTCCAGCCTAAAAGCAGCTGGCAAAGTAGCTGTTGCTTTAGGATGGCAACAAGACATGAGAATGGTGGCTTCTGTACACCTACCTACCCCTACCACCAGGAGCAAATGGCAGCTCATCCTGAGGCAATAAATAGAGACCAAGGAGAGTGATAAAACAAGCTGTTGGAGAAACTTCTGCCAATGGGAAGCAGTGAATGAATTCCTTGTTTTGTTTTGCTGGCATAGGCAGCTTTTGCTTTACCTCTCAGCCTACAAGTTTTCTCACTTTTACACTCTATTCTCTTCCTGATCCCACCAGGGGGGAGGGGGGAGTAAGCGAGCAGCTGTGTGGGTCTTAGTTGTCAGCTGGGGTTAAAGCATGACAGTACAGTAGGGCATTGGAGTATGGTGGAAAACTGCTGAAAAACTAGGTAATAAGAGGAACCAAAAGCTAACACAGCTTATGTCCACAGAACTGCACTTCGGTTTATTTTTCTTTGACTTTCCACACTGAGGGAATTACCTGGACAGATTCTAATATTACTGCGCACAGAAAGTAGCTAGTCAAGAGAATGGGCTCCTTATGAGACAGTACAGACTCACTCAAAATTATTTTCCACTCTTACTTAAAAAATAAAAATAATAATAATAATAATAAACAACCCCACCACCACCAAAACATACTTAATTCAGTTTTACATCTGTAACCCCCAAAATGCCCTTCCCCTAGACCCCCAAACCAACAGCTTAGTAATGACAATGTTTTTACAGGCTAAAAGGAATAATTAATACAAGTTGGGAACAGTAGCAGTCAACACAACTAATAATTAGTCAGAAAGAACTGGGCTAACAATGGTGATTGAAGTCATAACTTAGAATGCAAGACAATGTCTGTCCATTTTTCTTTCTTTCATAAAACCAAGGCTTTTCTTTCAAGACCAGGACTACTGCCACTGATCTACTTGAACCTGTATCAAGACTGTATGTAAATAATTTGATGAATTCTGCAAGTCCATAAATCTAAACAAAAGTGCAGAACAGGATTTCTGGAAGTGGTAGTAATGGATACACAGTTTCATTTTTGCTGGACAATCACAAAAAAGATAAAAAGTAGATACAGTTTAACAGTTACTGATGCTCTAAAATACCTGTTACTTTTTATTAGCCTAGAGAAGTTCCATAGTAACATCATGCTCTCTGAGTATCTCAAGGTTTTTCGTACATTGTTAACAGAAAGCGTATCTCAAAAAGGTGAAACCACCTTACAAACTAACCAGTACTGCTATTACATCTTGTAATATCATCTTTGATGCCGTCTTTTTTTCACTCTGAAACACCATATCACAGCTTGATAATAGACTATTTGATTATTTTCCATATCCTTGCCAATTTTGTAATTTAATGAAAGCCTTTTAAGAATGACAGAAGCGAACTGCACATGTGTTTAAGAAAACTGTCACCACGCAAAGAAAACCAAAGTAAAACACTTCATGCAGGTTCTACTTCACTTTGCAGATACAAAATACCTCCCCCCAACTTTTTAAAGTACAACAGCCGCATTTGAATATGAAACTCTCCAGTGCTGAAGTTCACTTTTACAGACAGTGATTGTATCATTTGCAGATAAGTAAAAATAACTAAATCTCCCACCAAGCACATAGAAGAGCTGCTCTCTAGTAACAATACTCTGCTGACACAACATTCCATTGTGAAAATGGTCCCTCAGTAAAGGCACTCACTTTTGTAGCTGTTGGTTCCACTAGCCTCTGACGGTGGCGTGCTGAGTTGAAATGACTCTTCTGAGGTGCCCCTTCCTGACAATGAATGGAGAAAGGGGAGGAAGAAGAACAGAGAAACAGGGGAAAATGGATCATGGAGGGGACGGAATGGAGGATGTTGGAGAAGGGAGAGTATTTAACTCAACTGCATTTTCACTAACTTTGTAAAAGCTTTATTACATCAATTTCAATAATACCACTGTATAAATATCACAAAGAAATGACATTTTTGCTAGAAGTAGCCTCATGAAGCTTTTATATTGTGCTATTCATATGCATTTAATGATGCCGTCTACTTTAAATAGACATATATGCACACATGTACACATGACTACTTCATTTCTAGATACACACATTAAAGTTTAAAAACCCACCCGTTTCACTCTTCTCAAGTATACACATCATCTTACGTTTTCTGTATCAATTTAAGAAGTTACATACAAAAGAACCCAACCCACTAGCCATCCCACCCAAATGGATTCATACTCTAAAGACCAGCATCTCCTCTAATAAAAGAAAGACTTTTCAGATTCACATTCTCCACCCAGACCTTCAACAGACTAACATAGTTCAGGTATTTTTACCTAGCAGAGGTTAGTACCTTTTCCTGAGAAAACCTGAGAAATAGCAGGCTCACAAATGTAAAAAGATGAGCATTTTCTCTTAGGAAAAGAAATTTGAAAGAGCATTCCACTGAAAAGATGGAAGCACAACAGTCTTCATCACATGTGTAAAACTCTTCAGGATAATACCTTACTGCAGCCACTCTTACAATTACTTGGATTTTTGCAGCTGCAAATAAAGGACTGCCTCCTAGGCTTTCAACAGTCCACCGCTCTGTTGTCTGTTCTTGCTGTTTCTTGTGGTTTACTCCTACTAATTAAAATCCGTACCGAACAATCTCTAGAACAGAGACCAGTCTGTCCCTAACTTTCTCCTACATGGATGGAGCTATTCACCTTTCAAGAAAAAAAAATTTTGAAAAATGACATCCACATACCAAACTGCCTAAGTACCAAAAAAAATTGGAACTAGAAAAATAATTTAAGCAAAAATACATACTTTGAGTAACTGTACTGTATAGTCTGAGATTTTACAACGGGGAAAACTTAGCATTTGTATCTCCTTTTCCTCCAATGAAGGGAAAGAATACTACAGATTTCTATTTCTTATGCTGGTGTTACTACCTCTCAGGCTTTAGCAGATCAGATTATTGGAGAAGTTTTGGTTCTCTTTCACACTGACACTCCCCCTTTTACTGAAATCGTCTTGAAACTCTTCAGACACCTTAAAGCCACACTGAAGAGGCGCGACTCTAGTACATCTAAAAAATATCCTCAATTAAGGTATTAGGATGAACAGTTTTTCTGGAAACTGATTCAATTTTTTTCTTAGTTCTAGACAGCCTGCATTCAATTTAACAGCCTTGCAATGTTTTAACCACCTGAAACAACAGCGCTTGCTCGGTTTGCACTCAAAATTAAGAAAATTTCTAAGTTAATTTGCTGCGTGACTTCTACCAAATACGGCATCCGAACTTTCAGGAGATAATTTCTCAAGATTTTATGGCACTGATGGAAGAATTGGAGGTGGTTTTTTTTCTGGTGTGTTTTGTTCTTTGCTCTTGACATATTTTAGTATTAGTTATTATGTCTGTTCTCCCTTCCTTCCAAGACTTTTAACAATCTGCCTAAAGATACTTAATCTTGAGTCCTGTTTTTGACAGCTTAAATTAAGATTATTAAGAAATACTTACACTTTCACAGATGATAACCAAATAAACAGGAACACTTCTACATAACACTGCTTCTGCTAGAATTCAATGAGAGCATTTTTTACTGACATACGTGCACAAAAAACAAGGTAGTGCAGGAAGAACTCTCAAAACACCAAGTTGTGCCAACCAGCCAAAACCGAAGCAAATCTTGGGTTTGCCTGTAACTGCGTTTTTTAAAGGCTAGTTTTAAAATACAGTGCTGTTTCTGGCCAAAGCACTTGAATTAATCTGGTTTCTTTTTTGCTTTGCACTCTCCAGCACTTTTAAGTACATACTGAGGAATGCAAGGGTTTATTTTCATTGATATGGAACATGAGCACTATTACTGAAACCAGAAAAAGACGACAAGAGGTTATTTATCCAATGCTGTCCATATCCCACACAGCACAACAGTCAAAAGATTCTTCCAGGATATGAGAGATACTAGTTCAAAATCCTCTACCTGCTGAATATTCAGAAGACAGAAAACCTATATTTAGTTTCTTCTCCAAGATACTATAAATACTCTGTCTCAATCTCTCCACAAACTTTCCAGTTAGACAGCCTCTCATTGCTGTAATGAGTATGAACTCTACAGTCTGCTACTTCAGGTATTGATCTGATGGGGAGGAAATGTGGGTCAAGAGTCTGCTCCAAATGACAGGAAGCAGAGGATGAAAATTCATGAGACCATTTCCCTTTCTTTATCACTTTCAGAACCAGTACACAATTCCTTCTAGGAGTCTTCTCTTAAAAAAAAAAAAAAAAAAAAACCAACCCAAAACCACAACACACCACCAAAACCAGTTGCATTTGTAAAATGCAAGATAGATCCGCTCATATTTCTGAAAAGATATTCACAGGGTTCTTCAACTGAAAATACATTTCTACTCAATTTGGCAAACATTTCTCGTGATCTCGAGACTCTGCTTTTCCAAAAGTAGTTTTTACCACTCCTTAACAAAAAGGCTTCCACTCTCAGCAAGACACCATGCAAATCCAGCTATGTAACTCAAAAGTATCTAGTGGAAATAATCAAAGATTATAGCCAGCTTGGGAAGGTTACATCATATTCAGCGAATTAAAGACAGCAGGAAGAGTGGAAACTAACACTAATTAATAGAATCAGCATCACAGAAAAATTAGTTGTCTAACACTTGCACAAACATTTGGTGACAATTGCAGAAGGCTTTTCTACTGATGGTACTGTCTTTTGACAACACTCCATTAAATTACTGGTGTAACTGACTAAAGTTAGCAGGAAGTACTAGGGCTAGGTCACCTTCTCTCTTCTCATTTTGGGAGACACTCTTGAAACCTTTAATCATTTCTTTCTAAATTCCTCAATGCCTTTTCCCATTATCATCTGACATTAAAGTTTAATGTAGTTAAAAAACAGATGCTTGAAAAGGGTCTCCTTTCTACCACAGCTTGGATCCAATGGTAGGGTCCACTTAATCCTCACATTAACCAGCAAGAGTGCTGGTCTTCAGAGGCCCTACCTTCTCTCTTATTAAGGTTATTAACCCATGGTACAGGATCTCCTGTTACAAACTGAGAAGCTGGGAATTCTTCTCTGTTACGGGGCAAGGTTTTTTTCCATCTTGTCTCCCCTTTAGAATGCATTTCAGGAGCAGTTAAGAGCTGCAACGAACAGTTTACACCTGAAAAATCCCAATACAGCACAGATACCATTTCAGAAGCAAAAAAGTATACCTAAACTGGTGTGATTATTCCTGTGACAATGGAAAGAGTCTTCAGGCTATTAAAATGCTTATGTGGGCTGTGCCTCCAATGACACCAGCCAAGTTGGTACACCAGTACAACATCCTTAATTAAACGTATCAACAGTCAATTTTATTAGCACAAAATCATCAGATGGGTAGACTTGGTGCAATACTGTCTTTTAGCAGGATTAACATCAGCAGATCCATGACATACTGCTGCAGAGAATCCATAGTAGTTTTGATACTAACAGACAGTAAAACTCAAGACAGCTACCAGATTCACTATCCCCTGTGTTAACAACAAAGGAAATTTCAGTTCTATTTTTAATCATAAATGTATTCCTCTCACTTTTGTGCTGCTAGTCACTCGGTACCAAAAGCTTCACATCCTTGGTTGGACACTGGATGTGAGCCATGCCACAGCTTCCCACCATGAAGACTTCAGCAGCAACCAGATTCAGGAGCTCCTTTCCCCAGCTCTTCCACCAGCTCATTCCTGCTCTAAAGCCGGAGCTCACTACTCCACCTACTGTACCTGTACAATTGTGTGTGGTTCTAGTCTGTAAAGCCCCACACTGAAACAATTCAGGCCAAACATAGCTGCTGTGGGAGCAGGGAGGGTCACAGCCAGTCTGGTGAACTGAGACCTGGGCTGCTATGAAATGGATCACCGAAGTGAACAGCCAGACTGGAAACTCCATATGCCACTCTGCTACTAAAGCTCTTTATGACGGAACAGCCAGCAAAGCCTAGCAGGCAAATCCAGGCAGGGAAGAAAGTTTATCATCAAGAAATGTTATCACATGAAAAGAGCTACCTTGAAGGTGCAACTGAGATCAGCAAGAGATTAACAAAAGCTGTTGGGACAGCACATGTGAAAAACATAACCGGAATTAGAGATCACAATAAAGATGAGAGTAAAGACAAGCCTGTTCTTTCACAATGGAAAAATTCAATATAAAGCATCTGACATATGCAGAGACATTAGACCGTATGCATACAGGTTTTTCATTATATGATAACCTTATGCCCCTTAGTATTGCATTCCAGCTGATAAAAGAAACCCACAACCTTCTGCAAACATCAGCCACATGTACTGCTCCAGACAGCACTGTCTAATAAGGGCAGAGAAGCCACAGGAAAGAAAAGGCTAGGATCAAGGTCAGTGTCTCAGAATCACAGCGATCCTTCATTTAAGAAGGAAACAAAAAAAAAAATAATCTGCACATTGAAAAGGCTATGCATTCAGAGAAACTGCGGTTATTACCAGCAAAGCACATGTGGATGCATGATACCCTCACAGGGTGAATGTCCTTTCCAGAGAAACAGGTCAGTCGCAATTATCAGTTGACATAATAAAATGGCAAAAAACTAGCTCCTTACAAAGGGCAATATGATTCACATCAACAAGGAGAGCTGAAGGAAACACGGAAGAATCCTACAATTCTCAAACATAGCAAAGTATTTTACATAGATGGAATGCAGAAAACTGGCCAGGAACCAGAAAGATTCAGAGATTTATTAAATTTAACAGCTGAGTAGTCTGAGAAACACCCTTGTGGAAAACAGTCACCTGTAAAGAAAAGAAGAAAAAAAAAAAAAAGAAAAAGAAGAAAAATCACCAACCCCCCCACAAGAGTATAAGGAGCATCAAGTATTGAACATGCTAGACAGCTTATTTCTAAAGGCACAGAAGCCTGAAAGGAGTTGTGAGGAGAAGTCTTGGCTGCATATGCTGGTAGCTAATTCAACAATGTACATGCTTTAATACTGATACCAAAAAAAAAAAAACCCCAAAAAACAAAAGCACTTTCCATAAAACAAGTTATCATTAACAGCATAGCTGTTCTCATGAAAATAGTATCAAGAGACAATGAAGTGAGAACATCAAGTGACACAAGCACACACTCTTATCTGAAGAGATTTCTACCTAGAGATCGAAGCAGTCACCATACTTCTTTTTTCCTCTCCATTTTTACTAGCTGCCAGACCAAGATCAGAAGCAACAATGGCAGTAATTTCATACAGATGAGATGAATTCACCAACAAACACCACAGCTGGTGCCTGACAGATTTACAAGTATTTAGCTTTTAGAATTAAAAAAAAAAAAAAAAAAAAAAAAAAATCACAGCAACAACATCCACTCAAATTTGCTCAAACTGCTTGGCAGTTTTATGGCACTTCCCCCTAACTGCATCCTGTCGAACACTGACAATCATTACAGTATTTGAACAAAGAGTGCTGGTCCATTTTGATGGAGAAAAAGGCAAGAATTAATAACTGACAGGATTTTCAGTGATTACTGCATTTCCTCAGTGATACTAGAGAGAACACACATGAAAAACAGGTGCTTTAAATATGATCTGTTCTCTAGAATAGCTCATTTGCAGATCTCATTAATTGAAAAGTGCCTGAATCGTCTCCCTGCCATCTCCTTAGAGCCTGAAGACAGGAACACACACTTCACATACCTACAAGCCTAACCAGCTTTATTGTGTTTGGCATCGGAAAATCCTAGCATTGATTTGTCATATAGACTCCACAACAGTCAGTAATGTTACTGAAATAATTTAAGGTGTCTTTAGGGTGAAATGGGCAATCAAAAAGCTTACAGTACTATGTTTTGCAGCAGTGCTAAACAACTAACTGGAATATTCCATTCTTAAAGCAAGGGGCGTAAGGTGCTACAAAAACCATTAAGACGACATCAGTCCTAAACACAAACAAATAAAATACATAGGAACTGAAGGGGAGAAAATAAAATGTACACACTAAAAAGGTGGTGGTTTTGTCATAATTCTATTTTGAAACCCCAAAACACCCTATAAAATAAGACAAGATCAGTTCTGCCAGAATCTTGTCACAGATGCTCAAAAATGAGCAAGCCCTCAGCTGCCATCTCAATCAGAAAAGAATAGGGTTTTACTGTGAGCTTAAAGATGACATAAGAAAGTCAAGAAACAGCACAAAACCAAAGTTGGCATTACTGGCAGAGCAAATAGCAAGCAACATAAAGCAAAATCCAAACACTCATGACAGAAATTTATGCTGAAAGATGAAGATCTACACAGAGTCCTAAGAGCATAGACAAGAAAGTAAACCAAGCGCTATTTGAGAAATGAAACTGAACTAACTCAAGAGTCAATCAAGATGTTACACCAGTTTAGCTGGCACATTCTCAGAACTAAGACAGAGACTGCTGTCTTCAGAAGATCAGGGACAAACACAACAAGGTCTCTGCAGCCATCTCACACAAATACCTTTTAATAAAAAAGTCAGAATCACTTACCACTACTGCAAAGCATACAAATACAGTAACATCCCCTACCTAATGATATACATGACTTGCTTTACGTTAGATCTTCTCTGCTGCCAACCAACCCAAGAAAATTGTAGATTTTGGCCACCTTGCCCTAAGAACAATTTTGAACTGTAGCTTATAGACAACAGCAAATATTCAGAGCATAAGGGGAAAAATAAGAAAATGCTATTCAGCTTCATGCTTCAATGTTAAAATTGCTATTTATCCTTGTCAAACAGTCACAGATACAGTCTAATAATACAACATACTTGGTCACTACTCCACTTACAGCTAATAAACTACAATAATCTTTTATGCTTAAACAGAAACACACTACTACATCTTGAAGAACTGCAAAAGGAAACAGCACACAAACTAATAAAGACTTGGAGTACCATAAAACATAGCTTTTAGCCTGGTCATAAATATTAGCTCTTCCTAATTTTTCATCTGTATTACTCCTTCCTTTCTTGCACTTCTCTACATTTACTAAAATCTTGAAGAACTTGAAGTAATTTAAAACTAGGAAACTCTGTTCACAGGGGGCACTGGAGTCCTAGAATCAATTTTCCACCCATAACCTAAACTTTCCAGCTGTGCCCGTGAGTGTTGTATTCAGAAAACGTAAAACAGCAGGGATTATTTTCAGGTTCTGCACACAAATTCTGGCTGCTAAATTCCCTAATGTACCTGCAGAACTTATGTACAACCAAACCTTTTTAACGCAACTGAAATGGAATCCTCCTTCTTGTGGCATAATTTAAAAGCAAAAAGATAAAATACATTAGAACACTTTGCAGATCAAAAGAACTCAAAACAGAAGTTAATACAAGCACACACACACCATACACTTTTTAGCACATCTACATTGCTTTTCACATAGGAAGAGAAAGTTGCACTGTGGGACAGGAGAATAATCTGCATTAGCTGAAAGGCATCTTCAGATATATTTATGTGATATAGCATCATTTATCTGTAGAGAACACCAAGAATATTCAAATACACAAAACAAATATGCAAAAAACCGATATGCTTTCTAGGTAATTTAAGTTCTGAAATTCTAGCTTTCTAGGGCTAAAATACTATCAGAAGAATCATAACGTGACACTTAAGACAACACATTAATGTCCTTCAGTGCACTGTACAAGCTAGGTGTTCTAAAAACTACCAGGTTCCCAACAGCTGAAGAAATCCGGGAAAACATGAGCTGTTTGGTAACAGGAACTATTAGTTACAAGCTGCATCTTAGTTAACTAAGGACAACCTTCCAGTTTCTTTAAGATTGTGGTTTTGAAAACTTAAAAACATTTTTGTGACATTTGATCACTTGGAAATTTTTTCTTTTACAGCACCTGCATAAGGATAACGTTTTTGGTACAGTGCTGCTAAACTGGATCTCCTGTATCTGACAGCAAAGGTTAAAACCCACCATCCTTTAATACTTTTCAATGCAACTGTTTCCTTGTTTTGACACAGTGTCTTGGCTAGGGAGGACACCCAAGTGTCATACCAAGTGCTGTTTGATATCCCTATGAAGCTATGCCAACTATATATATAAAACCAAGGAATTTCAAAAACGACAGAGTACTCCAAACATAACATGCTCTGTAGAAACTCAGAGTTTACATCTAAAGTCTCTGAAGAGTTTGCTTTCCCTCAAGGGTACAGACATTGGAGTGCAATTATCCTTTCTATCACTAATCCCAGTTGCTGCAAGGCACTGAGGAGTGCTCAACTTGAGAACTGAAGTCAAGGCGGACTTGAACAAAGAGGCAGGGGAGAATCCAAGAGGAACACGAGATCAGAAACTGAGCCCAAGTAATTGAGTAACATTACAGAGGACATGAGTTGTTCACAAATTATGAAATTGCAGTTTTGAATGTTTTCCTCTGTGATCATAACAATAATTCACAGATTTTTATGCAACTTTAATGTTCAGATGGATAATTGGCACTGCTGTAAGCAAAGAAGTTTATTGCTTCAACCTAACAGCAAAAAGGAATTAATAGCATCTCAAATGCTGTGGGCAATTTTGATGAAACCCATAACTTAAGAAATGGAAAACTTAAGACTTAAATCAAACAGTAGTGATATGGAGAAATAGTGTGAAATGGGGACACTGGACATCGATTGTGATTGTATATGTCTGCCCAGGAATGTGGGTATGGTCACTGGTCATGGGTGCGATGTCTGGTCACATAGCCACACAGCTTTGAGGAGACACCTACAGTTTTGAGGAGACGTCTGCCCTTCTTCCTCTAACAAAGGGGCTATTTAAAAAAGAATGAGAAAAGGATAAGAGATACTCCAATGCTATCTAGAGGGAGGGAGTGCTAAGTCTCCTTGCTGGAGAAGATCGGATGGGCACAAGGACATGAATCACCTACAAACCTGCAAGACCACCACATTGCAGGCAAAGGACTGATAAGCTAATTAACATACGACGCGAGAGTAAGCGGGTTTAGGTAACGAATATGAATATTCAATTAACACCTATACATTTGTTTTATTGTATAAATGTGAGATGGTTCGTCACTTTGGGCATGCACGCTTGTGGAGGAGCAATCCCTCGAGCATCTGCACGCAATAAACATACCTACTTTATAACTTTCGAGTTACAGAGTCTAATTCCGCACGTCAGTAGTAGTGTATCAGTTGGTGAAAACAAATTTCAAATCATTATGTTAAACATGACACACGAAGCAGCACCACAGTCAAAATTGCATCAAACTTGCATGAAGCACCTTACAAAAATTTCAAGAAGAAAACATGGAAAAGTACTAGTTTCATTAGTTGTGACAAAGTGAGTAAAAACCAATGATAACAAAACCATCTGTCAAACCAAGAACTACCCACAGAATTGAAAAAAAAACCCACAAAAATTTCAATCAGAAGTTACTATCTTTCGTGCAGCTTTTATTCCTACTATTACTAAGCAGGCAAAAAAAAGAAAAAAAGAAAGAAAAAATACAAGCAGATTTTGGGGATAAGCCAAGTGACTCTGCAACAGGAGCTAAGGAGCACACAGAGGACTCCAAAGCTCGTTTTCTTTATGCCTCTTACAACACAATCAAGCTCAGTTCAAATCAGATTCCACTGCTGAGCTCACCAAAGGCCTTGACATGAAGGAATGTTAAGTTTATGCTTTGCCTTCCAAACCTAATACAAAAGACAGTCAGCTTTGTGACATACTGTAGACATTATCAAGAAACATTACTGCAGTTACCAGAAGGCATTAGTAAGAAGTGTTACATGGGCTACAGACACCAAGTTTGGCCCCTTGCCAAAGATTTTAAGTTTGAAAGCAGCAGGGGTTTGGGGTTTTTTGGTGGCTTTGGATTGGTTTTGTTTAACTTTATACCCTAAAAAAAGTGACCACACCACCAAGAGAAGCAAAAACAGAAGAGAAGGTTAACTCTCTCAGAAAAGCTTTCACAGCTCAAATAACAAAATATATGTCTGACACAAAGCCTTTTAGAGGACCTGGCAAATACCTAACAAAGCATGAATACTTTTGGAAAATAGAGGTGAATTAACTGATCAAGAGATTGTACACTCTATTAGGCCTGCCAAAGTCACAGCAAATGAGGAGAGGGGAAGTGTTCTTTGTATCAGTGTCTCTTCTCTCAGAAGATTGGTCCTTCACTTTCTAAAGGCAGCTATCACTGCCCATCACTATGTAAAGCAAAAATCTATTCTGACCTTCACATCCCTCCCCCTGCAATAAAAATAGGTTTAAAATGCCCTGTCTCCTATAGCAGTGCCTACAAATGCCTTAATTTACCAAGCCTATACAAAATTTGGGGTTTTTTTTACATTTTACTTCTATGCATGCTGCCTATGTAAACACCTTGTAAAATGAAAGCGTGTCATACTTTAAGTAGTTCTGAGCATTACTTTGCAGATGTAAGAAATAAAGTATTAGACAAGGCTAGGCTACTACTAAGCAGAAGACGAATGCAGCGTGCAGCCACGCAGCTATTCCCACACAACACCAGAAGATGTACGTACCAAGTTCTTCTCAAATGATTAATCTGGAAACCGCAAATTGTAAAGTTGGGGTTTTGGTTGTTGGGTTCTTTTCAATCCTTCTCTGGTTCCATGCCCTCCACAGACTTTATCTTCCACACACTCATCAAGAGGCAGAGACACGCAGCAGACCTGATTCACACCTACACAAGTCCTCTTTCATACTGTAAATTCCATTGCCACCAGTACAGAAACACCAGCAGAGAAAATGGATCACATCCCTCTTGCCTAGTGGGAGGGAGAACACTGTTGTATATAGCATTTAAATCCATGAAAATTAAGAACCCTTCCAGAACCTCATCTCTAAGACTGACTATTCCACCCTTTCTCTTCAGTTTGCAACAGAGGCCAAAATCTAATTAATATTCTCCAGCTTTTATCATCCTTTTTTCTGTAGCAGACCACTCCAAAAACAGACTCCCAAGCATGAACTACATCCACAAAAGAGACAGTTACTCTCTATAGTTTCCATATTTTCCTTCCTCTCCTAATAGACTCCGTATTTCCTTTGCTCTCCTACTGAGTGTGGCTTCCCAACTGACCCTTCTACTTCACATGTCAATTTTCAGTATTTCAGAAAGTATTACTTTCATGAAGCCTCCTACTCCAGAGAAATAATATAGGAGCCACAAATATGGCCATTTTTTTCACAGAAGTTACTTCCTTTCTGTCCGATTTCTCAGAATGCATTTTTAGGTAAGCCAATATGCAAGGACTTGGAAAATCTGTAAGGTTGTTGGTTTTTTTTGCGAAGGCCTGGACACTTCATGTACCATGTACCAAATTTCAAAATGTTTGCCTACAAAAGCCCATGATTTTCCTGTACTGGATGTGGAGGAAAGGGGTAGTCAAGGTGTCCTGGTCATGCTGAGTATATAAACTGGGGGAAGAAGAAGGCAGGGGGGGACATTTGGCATTATGGCGTTTGTCTTCCTGAGTAACCGTTACACATGATGGAGCCCGGCTTCCCTGGGGATGGCCGAACCCCTGCCTGCCCGTGGGGAGTGGCGAGTGGATTCCTTGCTTTGCTTTGCTTGTGTGCACAGCTTTGGCTTTACCCTTTTTCCCCCCGCTTTCTATTTTGCTGTTATTGTTAGTGTAATTGTTGATATTGTTGTTCTTACCTCTTTATTCTGTTTAAAATATTAAATTGTTCTTATCTCAACCCTTGACTTTTACATTCCTTTTCCAATTCTCCTCCCCATTCCTCTGAGTGAGGGGGAGTGAGCAACTGGCTGCGTGGTGTTTGGCTGCCAGCTGGGGTTAAACCACGACACAAGGCTACATGATTGTGCCCCTTGCCATCCTTTCTAGAAACATGGAATTAGTATAAACAGACTCCTCAGTTCCGCCAAAATAGCAACACTCCATTTACCCACATTTTCATTTACACTGCCTGTTTTCATTTCTACAGCAGTGAATCTGAATTTTGCAACTGAATTCTTTTTACCTCACCACCACCACCACCTCCCAAATCAATGCATGAAGTACAGTATTAGAAGATTTTTAATTGGAATTTTCCATGTTGGCTATAACCATATCTTGTAAACTCAATGCAATGCAGCCATCCTGAATTTAAAGAAGCCTTAGATCCCTGTGAAAATTTTCTAGCACTTAAATGTATATATCTATACATACCTAGAAACAACAAAACAAATAAACGCAGCATTTTCTTTGACATTTGGGAATTTTCACTTATAGCTGATTTCTCTGCTGTTGGTCAATTCCTCTGCAAGTCTAATTAAAAAAAGCTCATGTAATTACCCCAAGATTTACAAGACATTGCTTAGCAGCCACTCAGAGGCAGAACTGAAATTAGCAAAAGGAAAAGGGAAGGCCCAAAGCATCTGTTCGACAAAGAGAAAGCTTCATCAGCTCTGGAAGCGTGACTGAAGCTGGCTGCATCTGGCAGTAAGATTTCTCCCACATTCCCATATCCTTCTTACAGACTGAGGAAAATGTGTGTTACCTATACCCACCACAACGTGGGTTTGGAGTCTTTGGTTTGAGGCAGTATAAAACACACTGCTCAGACAAACGCCTACTAGATAAATCTGTGAAAGAAAGATGAAACATAGGCTGTTCGCAGAATGCAATCAAGAACCAAGAGGAAGAATATGCAAGAAGTAGTTAGCCATCTTCATTTTTTTAGAACTTACTTTCAATACATACTAAATTATACTTACTATTTTTAGAAGTTGAAAGAAATAGTCAACTTTCTCCTGATGTTTCTTACAAATAAAATGTGTTCTTTGTAATTAAAGCTTCAGAATCTGCTCACCAAAAAGGAGCACACAATACAGATTCAGAACCTTTTATTTTCCTGTGAATACAACCAATGTAAGCAACTGGACATAAAGGAAGAGTCTGTAGTAAGGTGACAGGTGTATGTATTCAGGATGCAACAAATTAAAGGCTCTGTTTCTCTATCAGAAAGCCTGAGCACCGATCACATACCAACCCAAAACAAGATTTATCCAAGTCTACATATTTACTTAAGGCTTATATTTTGAGGTTCAATTCAAGCTGCTTCCTGGCTTTTTTTAAGCGCAGCATGATGGTGCATGGAATTAAACACAACTACATCAGGTTCCCATCTCAAAAGGAAATGGTTTGTGTGTCCTGTATATCAAGCTTTGAAGCAAATGGTGTACAAATAGAAAAAAACCAGCAGCTGCACCAACCCAGCTTTTTAATTTAAGCACACGCTGCTTCCTATTGTATGACTGGTTTAATTTAAACGCACCTTCACCTAAGCAAGCACACAGCTTTTAAGCAGATTTACCTGCTTTTATAATTTCTGCTTCTAACAAAAGAACTGATGAAGTCACATGAAGTTAACTGACCCTTCACTGTAGATCACAGGTATTTCAGAACAGTCCTAACCCAGAACCTTTCTTTTTTCCTTTGTTTTTTTCCTTTTTTTGTTTGTTTTATTAAATCCCTTTCAGAGTATTCTCAATAGCCTTTAAAAGGAAGTACCACTAACACGTGAGAAATAAAGAGGGGAAAAAAAAGATACACAGATTAGTCCCACAGAACAACAAAAGGGCAGAAGAGTTATCTGGGTTTTTTTAATGGTAAGAACATAGACTGCTACTATAAAATAACCAACTCGTTACTTTGGGATGTACTATAAAAAGCGGGTATCAGCCAAGCAGGCAACTCATAGGCTTCATCTAACCAGTATTTACTGACAAAATTAAACAGGGGCTACACTCCTTGTCACATGTCATACCGTCTGCCTTCCAGCTCACAAATTCATCATGCTAGTCTATAGGCTACCTGCATGGACAACAAATGAAGATAAAAACACACAAGAATGTAAGGAAATTATGAAGACAGGATTCAGTTGTGGGTCTAATGAATACAACTTGAGTGTAAATAGAACTCCTCCCCTTCCATCCTTCTCTAAATGGCAGCAGGTGAGCTTGAATGCTTTGCACCATCAGCTGTTCTTCTCTACTGTAGGACCAGATTCTAAAATAGTCATGAGGTGTGCTGCTTTAAATTTATTACTGTGTGCCCTTCAAGCGTGAATTGGTCTTTCTTTCTGGTACCGGATTATTTACCATATAGCTTTCATTCCTCTTAAGTGGCTATGTTAGCATATGCAGGAGTAAGCAAGTGTTCTGTAAATGACTACTGGTATTCATTCAAAATTACTTTGTTAAATGTTACAGAAGACCAAAAAACCCAACCAACAAAGCAAATACAACTCAAAAATAACATCTGCAGAACTCAACAATATGCTGTCACACTACAATTTAAGTTACCCCTTAATCAGAACAGACTGCTGTTCACTTCTTGTCAAAAAGCAGAAATCCAGTTTACACTGGCTCAATGGATTGGTTGAGCAGCAGAAAATCACATTCTGCTGTGACTATCTACCTCTTGAAACTTTTAAATCCTCTCCCTTAAAAGCTGTCATCTGCAGTACCAACCTGCAGCACAGACTCTCTTTCCTGCTTTACAACCAATTAACAGAAAAGATTTAGGATTTAAGGACCAAATAAAACCTCAGTATCTTGTTATGAAAGTTATTCACTTCCCACAGGCAAATGCTATCACACACAAAGTTAAAGAAAAGCTAATGGATTCTTAGAAGACGAAGAGACCCCAGAGAGTTTTAGGACTTCTCTGTGCTACATAAAAACACAGGCTACAGATTTTACTTGTCTTCAGTCATCTAACAGAAATTGTCACACTTGATCGGCAGCACCAAGCTGAAAGCAGTCATCTGAAAGAGCATCTTTCTGAGAGGCTGAGAACTGTGCAAGTCCAGTGCATTTTAAGCATTACAAGCAGTTTCACATTACTTAAGAATAACGATCCCAAATGTAAGGAGGTTTTCCTCTTCACCCTCCTCCTATTGAAACACTGCGGATGTAAAGGAAAACAAAAGAAAGGAAGTACATTCATCGCTGGGAGCGACTTGAGCGAAGGGGCTCGCTGAACAATGGGCCAGAATGATGTAGTTTGAGGTGGCGCTCCATTTTGGTGAAATAGTAACAAAGTAACTACACCCTGCACTCGATCCCTGTCACATGCGCTTGACTAACGCACTCTCCGCCAAGGAAAAAGAAAAAATATAAAATTGAGCGTTTAATGCGTTATCCAAAAAAGTATGGGGCTCGACCCTCGGGTTCAGCCAGCATACGGTACCCGCATTTTCCCACAGCGCGCACTCCATCTGGGACACATCATTTTCTGGAGTTTACGAACGCCAGCGCCGAAGTCAGCCCAGAGCCGGCTGCGAACGGCAGCGCTCCGTCTCGCCGCCGTGCCAAGCGCGCCGCAAGCGCCCAGGACGCCGCAAGCGGGAGAAACTTTCTCCCCCGGGCAGCGGCCGCCGCTCCCGTTCGCAGCGCGCCCCCCGCCACGCCTCTGCGCCTCACGGCAGGTGAGGGCAACTTCGCCGCTCAGGGCGGGCGCGGGCCGCGGCGGTACCGCCCGCCCGCCCTACCTGCAGCCTCCGTCTGCGCAGGATGCTGGGCTCGTCCATGGCGCCGCCCTGCCGCCTCACGCCGCGCGGCGCCTGGCCACGCCGGACTGCCCGGACCCCGCGCGCCGCTCCGCATCCCCGCAGTGCCGACCGCTGACATCACGGCTGCGCCGATTGGCGCCGCCGCGTCACGTTACCGGGCGAGTTCTACACCCCGGCAACTTCGGCGCGCGCCGACGGGGCAGCCCCGCGCACGGCGCCCGGCCGGGGCGGGGGGAGCGCTGCGCGACACCACCGGCTCGGCCCCGCTGCGCCGCCACCGCGCCCGGCACCGTGCGCCTCGACAGGCCGAGGTGCCCCAGCCCCACCTCGGCCCGGGGGGGGGCCGGGTCCCGCCCGTCCCCGCCGAGGAGGCCAGTGCCCCGCCCGGCTACGGCCCGGCCCGGCGGCTCCCACGGCGCTGCGAGCGCCGGGTCAAAACACGCCGCGCAGAGATCGCTTCAGGCACTCAGCAGGCGGGGTGTTCGCCCGCGGCACCCCCGGCACCCCCAGCAGTCTGATTCCGCCGGTTCACACTGCTCCGTCTCGTTCCCTTTCCATTCAAGGCGGGCGAGAGATGAATAGTAAGTTTGCGAGTACTTGCACAATGCAGCAGTAGTAAGGTGCTATCAGCACCTCGCACGAACCGCCCCGGCCGGGCTTCCCCCCGCGGCAGGCGCAGCTGCCGGTCCCCAACCCAGGCCGTGACCTTGGGCTGCCCGCGCCGCCCCGCTCACCTGGCCCGAGCAAGGAAACCCCCCTCCGGCAACGACTCGGCGCTGCATCGGGAAAGGTTAAATCTGAAAACACCGATTTCAAGGAGGAAAAGGGTATTGAACTCTTCTTTATCAGCTAAGCTGCTGGTTAAAGAAATCATTGATTTCCCAGGCCCCCCCCCCAAAAAAAAAAAAAAATTTTTTTAAAAAAAAGCTGTCATCACACTTAGCTATTCCATTAACACCATTAGCACCACCATTAACAGTCTAGGATGAGGATTATGACAATTACACCCTCAAATGCAGTATGAAAAAAAATATTGATTTCCTGCCAGATTGCATCATTTTGAGAAGTGGTCCATGTACATTCCATAGCTGTAAAACGTGCTGGGGGCAAAAGCATTTAGAACAAAAAATTGAAGGACTGCTGAAAGGGTAACACTGAGCAGTAACAGCTTATCTGATGTGAAGAACAGCGAAAGAATAGGCACTGCTTTCCCCCAGCACTGGTGAAAAAAGGAGCATCTCATTGTATTTTTTTCCACTGAGAAGCTACTCAAGTGACTGTTGGTAGAAAAACTGGAGTATTTTAAGTGCCATGTTTTCAGAAGTCCAGGGAAGTGGACACGCTGTAACTACAGACACCTGTTTCTGCAAGTACAGGAATGGAAAAACATGGATGTGTTTAACACCAATTCCTGTGCAGCCTTTGTTTGAGCACATCAGAGAAGAGAAACAAGAGCACACCAGAGTACGCCCTGTCAGATGTTGTAGTTAGGATTTTGAAACACTCATGCAAACACTGCTTTTGCATGTGTGCAAATCGCAAGCAGAAGCAGCATAAACTAACTTGCCAACCACATGTATGTGCATGCAGCACACACACAATTATGCACCAAACCAGACCTAACTTCTGTAGCCAAGTTAAAGATCTCCATCCACATCTTTTCCATGCATTGTCTTCACATCACCACAAGTCAATATACAATTACTATTTTATCATTCTAACCATTCAAGTTAAGCTTTAAGAACCAGTTTCCAATTTCTGTAGGTGTCCTGCCAGCAGAACTGTGGCAACACATGACGCTGGATAAGGCTAATACATGACAAATAGAAAAAAGGAGGTATCGGAGATAGTTTTTTTAAAAAAAGTTACTACTGCAGCACAGCACTGAAGAAAGGCAGGATAAAAACAAAAAAAAAAGTGGTTCTTCACCCTCACCACCCATCCCCACCAAAAAAAATGTGAAACCAAAACACCTGACAATATTGAAGAAGAGACCAATTCAGAATAAAGAAATTTATATTCCTTGCAACTAGTATCCTGCCACCTCCTAGGCAGCAAACAATTACCAACACATACTTTTTTGTTGGTTTACTTTTTGCCAACCCTTTACTGGGTGTTAAGGGTTACTGTCCTAGAAGGCTCAATTGCAGTTTACTTAAACTACTATTTCTCTCAGCAACACTACACAGTCCTATCTTATTCTTGCTTCAGATTTCAAAGCTTTCACACCTTTTAGGACAGCTTTGGATTCTAGAACAAAAAAGCTTAAGTAAGATGATTTTTGTAACTCAGGAATGCTTCTTAAATATTTGCTTGGCATACATTTCCATACTTTCCTTTTTCAAGTTTCTCAGTGCAACAAGCTTAACCTAATCAGTCAAAGTACTAGAATGTTAAAAGAAGTTGCAAAGGAAAACTGTACAAGGCTAGCTACGGAATTTAACAAAATGAAAACTGAAACATCAGAGTATGAACCATGCTGGCATATGGCAAAAAGGCTTATTTTAAACTGACAGCCCAAGGCCACATATCAAGTTCAAGTCTACCTACAACCTAGAGCCTTCAAGTTCAATGAGCTTGTCGTCTTAGCGAAAGACTTTTAACCTTATCTCAGAATGAAGCACAAACCTCCTAGCAGATTCTTAATGCTGTTTGTACAATGCATAGCAATGATGAACCATTCCAAATACAGTGTTCCTGTCTCACCACAAATGCAAAGGCTCACATAAAAGTAGCAGAGCTTCCTGATATCCAAGCTTCAGTAGCCAAACTGGTTGTCTTCCTCACTACACATAGGAATAACTGAATCTGTTCTACAGGGGTATTTGGTGCTGAAAGTAGTGGTTCAGACTGTAGCCCCCATTCAGTAGTACTCATTATTACCTGCTCACCATACAAAGAAATAGTGTATCTTTCTCCTTGCAATCTAAAGGCAAATGTTAGGTTTAAAACAAAACAGAAAACACACAGACATACAGAAATCTCATCTCAAAAAAAATTTGTCACATGTATGTTCTGCATCACGAAGATCTGTTTCACCCATGCAGCCAAAGAGACTTGCAAACCCATTCTTTTGCAAGCCTCCTGTGCATATATATCCACACCAAACTGTCCATACTGTCACTCCACAATGCGACGGGACAAAGCGATTTCATTAGAAATAATAATTGATATGAGCTTATCATCAAGTTACGTTACAGAGACATGAAAGCCAAAGGCATGTATGATACTGGGAGCTGGAGGATGTACGCATATTTCTTATATCAGTTTGAAAAATCATTATGGCAATGAATCAAAATGAAGATGATCTTTAAAAAGTTTTATACAGATCAACACCTATCCATCTTACATAAATCAGCAACTTCTAGTATCACTACCCACTGTTACACTCCCCAAGAGTTTTCTTTAATGCTATGCTAATAATGTTTTCTGAGGGGAAAAAAGGCTATGGAAACACATTATCCATCTGCCTCTTGTTCCTTCAAGTTCCAAAAGCTCTGTTGCTCTGTGAAGTGTCACTGAAATCAGCTACAGTATTGGAGTGAGACAGCTGATCAAAATTAGCAGCCAAAAGTGAGAGACCCACAGTTACATTGTCACTGAGATAAAGGCAGCTGTAATCCACCTGAAGAAGCAGATACCTTTTTAGTCTGTATACACAGCCTAACAGACGCAACCACAGGAACACTTGTTCATTTCAATATTAACAGGGAAGCATATTTAAGATGTTCAGTCATTGAGGGAATATAGGCCAGACAAACTATCTGAATGGGGTAATGAAAATCCACCACTTTGTTTTCATGATTTATTTTCCAAGACCTCATTTACCCATAGAAGCTATGCATATGAACTTGCACATTACTTTAGGAAAACAGGGAAAGCAATTCTCCCATTTTAGAGTGTTAGGAGCTAAAGGTGCCTTGTTTTAAATGATGACATTAATAAAGACAATGCATTAATAATTACTGACATACATTACAATTCTGAGAAACTAATTCGTTTAACAGAATCAAGTAGCATACATAACATCATCATTAACTACTGATAAGGCATATCAATTCACACATAATTTTAGACACTGTAAACAATACCCATTTTAATATTCAAAGTGTAGAACTTACAGTATTTCATCCACATAGCTATTTATGCCCCTGTATACATTTGTCTAATGTCCCTTTCAAAGGCTTAGAAAAAGCATGGCATAAATATTCCATGTGAAATCAACAGCTCCCTTTCAGGGCTCAACATAACCAGTACCACCCAGGAAAAGAGAACAGACATGCTTCACCAGCCAAATGTTTTCAAGGCACTACTTCTGATGAGACCCCAGCTACAGCACTGTTCTGATCTCAGCTGCAATAGTGTTAATTTTCTTTCTGTGTTTTGGATTTAGCATGAGAACAATGTTGACAGCACGCTGATGTTTTAGTTGTCAATAACTAGTGCTTACTCTAAATCAAGGGCTTTCCAGTTTGCCATGCTCTGCCAGTGAGCAGGTACACCAGAAGCCGGCAGAAAGCAGGGCCAGGACAGCTGACTCAAACTACCCACAGGGATATTCTATCCCACACAACACCATGCTCAGTACATAAACTGGTGGCATTGTCTGGAGGGCGTGGATTGCTGCTTGGGGACTGGCTGGGCATCAGCCAGCAGGTGGTGAGCCACTGTGCACTGCTTGCCTTTCTCAGGATTTATTCCCCTATTATCTTCCCTATAATCTTAGTATTATTATTATATTTGACTATTTCAATCACTAAACTGTTCTTACCTTAACCCAGGGGTTTTACCTTTTCCCAGTTCTCCTCCCCATCCCACTGAGAGGGAAGGGGAAGCAAGCAAGCTGCCACACAGTACTTAGTTGCAGACTGAAATTAAAACCACAAGCAGCACTAAGAAGGCACTGCTGCCCTGACAACAAAATCATGAGCTCTTAGCAGTATTTTTCTTGTATCCCCCTTCAGCATTACAATCCTATGCCTACTAACGGAGCAAAGCGCATTGCTCCTTTTACATCTATTTTGTATTTCCAAAGTAAAGATTTTCAGGCAATATACACTGCATGGGTTGCTACAGTGCTATTCTATTTGTGTTTCCATTCACCACGTTACACAAAAACAAGTTCACATAAGCCAGGCTGGTTTGCTGTGTACCCAAGAGAGCACTCCAGCTACTAGGTCCAGCAATGTGTTAAGAGAGATTTTACTATTTTTCTGAGCCACTGTATATTACTCAAATACCCATCACCAGCAGGGAGAAATTCAAGGTTCCTTAGTTAGCAAAACTAGTTCTCTTCTTCTAGGGCTGACCAATTTACAGAAGTAGTAAGGCACAGGCCAGTGTAGGGGTGCAACAATTTTTTACACATAAAGAAGCACAGTTGACTGTGGCTGTTTCTTATGAGAGAAAATATTGGTTTTCTGATTATATCTTAAGGTTCTTGAAAATAAACTGCTTTTTCAAGGTACCTTGCCTACAGTCTCAGTTATACACGTAAGAAGAGCAGCCATGAGAGAACGATGCACATTCCATGGACAGCGTAGGTACACACTGGGTTTTCATGCCACCTGCCGGACAAAATCCTGCTTGCAACAACCAATTTCTGGTTTAGCCATTCAGGGGGCTTAGAAAGGTAGTAAAATCAATTATGAAAATACCAGAAGAATTTTTTTTTTCTTTTTTGCAGAAGCAGAATTCATTTTTAAGTAATGAAATTCCCTTTCAATGACACAACATACAGAAGTACATTGGTTACAACAGACATTTCAACTTCAGTGATTTTGCCTTTGCATCAAATACTGTTTCTCATTGCAAAAAGCATAGATGAATCACCAATCCAACCAAGACAGGAAGCCCTTCGATTTTCCAGGTTTTCTGTAATTATACAACAGCATAAAAGAAATTTACTTCTGAGAGCACAGGCACATCAAGAGTACAGTCCATTTCTCTCACAGATCTCTTTTCAAGCAGAACTGAGAAATTACATATATACCCAAATGTTCTTCCTTTTTAGAAAAGTTTCTGAACTAGTCTCAGTATTTTTCTGATGAATGCCACACATTCACGTTTAAAATGGCATAACTCCTGTAAGTTTGCAGTTCCACATATCTAGCTGTTTTCAGTGAACAAATAAAAAGAATCCTTCGAGTTGAGCCATTTTCAAACAATGAGCTCAACAGAGTATTTCAGATTCTGTATATGGAAAAGGAAGCAAATTCTTAAAAAATACTCATGGCAAAACAATAACCACAGCAATTACATTCTGAATAATCCCTTCCTAGATACTTAGAAGTTTGGTTCTTATGTGAAAACAGTCATAGGCAAGCCGTATTCCAACCGCAATTATTAAACTTTGGAAGGGTTTAAGTTGATGTTTAACGTTAAATCACTCTGAACATAATGCATCTAGTCTCCTTCATTTTGATGCCCCATTTTCATTTTTAGAAGCACTTAATCTCAACACTTGCAATAATGCGTTATTTTCTCAATGAGATAGCATGCTAACATACTTTCCCTTAAAGAGATGTAATTTTTCTTAATGTGTTTTGGCTAATCTTTCCACTACAAGATTCAGTACTTCCCACTACATGTCCATCATTCTTCGCAAGAGCTCCATCCTTCATCAGAGAACAGTAAAGTATTTCAACATTCAAATTAATCCAGAAGGTAGTTCACTGTGCCAAAGTCCTGACTCCCCATGAACCTAAGATCCATTACAAACCAGACAAACTACAGAAGTTTGGAACATAAGGGAATGCTCTCCAACTGATCAATAGTGTCCTATATTCGGTAACCGCAGCACATATAACAAGCATACCAAAAACCATTTATTCACAGTTACAGGTTTCTGGAAAAGCAGCATCATGCTAGCAGGTTTGTTCAGGATACGCTTTTAGTGGCCCCAAAATTAATGAAATACACTGAGATCCAACTCACTTTTGTTGTAGGTCAGTTTTCTTAGTTAACCTGAGCTCTTTCCTCTCTTATTTACACTAGAGAATCTCATACTTCAACTCTGTTTCCTAGTACCAACTTCCAACCCTTTTCAAATAGATAACCTAACACAGAAAGAGTCAGGAATCCATGATCAGCCAAGTGTATATTATCAAGGTAAAAAAATATCAAAGTCCACATTGCCAAATGCTCCCAAAGGACAGAAGCGCAATTTAGAGAAAGACATTTGATTCCACATCAATGTAGAAGCAAGTCTGACTAAAACCAGAGGTACACTCAGCAGCATGTGCCAAGGCCAAACTGTGGCAGTCAATCTGCTTATATTTTTCAGTCAGTAAAACTGCACCTGGTTTTAGATCTAGAAACATAAGAAATCAGAGGTAGCAGTTCCATCATCCAACACAAAAGTAGGCTCTGTGATAGAATTCTCAAACTGGAAAATGCCTGCAGAAAAATCCTTGCTATACAACTTTGCTTGTTTGGAGCTAAAAAAAATCTTCCCAGATAACAAGAGACAGGACAAGAGGAAACTGCCTCAAGTTGAGCCAGGGGAGGTTTAGATTGGATATTATGAAAAATTTCTTCACTGAAAGGGTTGTCAAGCATTGGAACAGGCTGCCCTGGGAAGAGGCTGAGTCACCATCCCTGAAGGTATTTAAAAGATGTGTAGATGTGGCACTTAGGGCCATGGTTAAGTGGTGGACTTGGCAATGTCGGGTTAACAGTTTGACTCTATATTAGTCTTTTCCAATCTAAATGACTCTATGAAAATCAGAAAGGAGGAACTTCCATTCCTACCAGAGATCTAGATAAACTACTTTTACCCTCCCTCCTCCAGTGCCTGTAAATTAGCAGCGTCATTCAACTCAATCTGAGTTTGTTTTGAGAGATATAGCCATCATCAGAACCACGGCTGCACTCCAGCTCGAGGGATGAGTTATTGTTCCCACACTACCTGCTTTCATCCTCCGCTACACTACAATCACTTTGCAAGTATCATATGCATGAGACCATGCTGACATACAGAGAAGAAAATAAAAACGTTACTTCAATTTAAAAATGTTCTCTGTCTAGTTATCCCTTAATATAAGGATACTGCCCCAGAGTAAAAAAAACTGAGCAGAAAGGAATATCCCTCATCAGCTTCCAAACAAAGTCCACCATTTTTGGCCAAACTTCACTAGGAAGTTCAACGAATGTCAGTATTTGCATTTCTGTTAACTGAAACTGACACAGCAGAAATCAGGTTTTCTACAGTAATAATTACTCTCAAACAGTACCAGGAAAAAAATTTATACAGTGCTCAAGCTTCTTGACAATATATAGTATCACTATTGAAATTCAGATTATGGAGCAGTACCTTACTCTACTACAAAAATACTCTACAGTTGTGTGTGTTTTTTTACATAATCACCCTGTCATAATTATGCATAGGTACCTCTATCTCTAAGATCTCTAAGACTGCTAAGAACAGTCAGAGAGGTTGTACATGCCCCCTAAGAACTCCCAACGATGCCCTAACCTACTGCTGCCCACCTAGGCAGCACAAGGAGCACTCGGAGGTTATCAGCACCTCTTGCTATGCCTTCAGTTCCCAAATGCAGAGAAAGAGACAAGGATTTTCCTACACTTAAAATGGTATTCTCCCACGCCTACTTTATCTCATTTATTTTAAAGTCAGAGCTGTGAGTGACATTAGTTTAGAATTTTATCACACATTTCCAAAAGTGGAAATCAGACCATCAACAGCAGATTTGTACATCAGCACACACTCCTCAAGCAAAGGAGAACCTCCCTGCAACTTTTTATTAAATATTTTCTCATTCAATTAAATCACAGTAGTCGTTTTTTCTGCTTTTTTTGATGGGGCCCAGGAGACAGCATTATAGCTGTCCTAAATCCATCCCTGTGTGAGCCATTTTTCCAGTCTCTTCCTGTCCTCCATGTCCCTTTTACATCCCGCCCATTTCCACCCTTATAAATTCTTTAACAGATTGCAGAAGCTTTTGATCTAAGGCCTGAAAAGTCCATCACTATATTCCTGAATCTTATTCCTTGTTAATCACAAATAATAACATTTTATTCTGTTATCCTCTAAGCAAAGTCCAACAGCAAGCTGAGAAAGCTTCTATTCCCAGAAAGGCATCTAAACTTCAAACACTATAATTGATGACACATCAATTTCTTCTGGTTATACACTTCATTGCCAAACCACCATTACTCCCTTGTTTCTCATGTGGCTAATTTTACAAGCATTAAGGTTGATGGCCCCACTTCCGTAACACTTTCCACTTTCTTCTTTTTAAGATACACCGGCAACAAAATTCTAGATGACACTAAGATAACCATCACTAACACCACACAGAGAACTCAAATATCACAGCAGGCAATCAGAATAAGCCCTTATTCAGAGTCGATACTAACACACAGTCAGAAGCTTTACTTCTAGGAATGAAGCACTACATTCAACCTAGCTTACTGATCTTGACTCTGCAGGTCCTGTGGACCAGATGAAAATGTGAAAGAATAAGGCATGCACAAGTGACAACACAGGCTAAGGAAGATACTTTTAACACCCCTGGTTTCTTCATTATCTAGAAGTAAAAATTGCTCCTAGTCTGCCTTTTCACTGTTTGGGGAAAGTCTCTCATGAAGGAAGATCGTTAATGGGATGCCTGGAAAATAGAAGCACGGTGTTCATGTGCAAAATAAGGATGTATTGCTAGCTCCTACACACATTTGATCTGTACTGGTTTTGCACTGTTAATAGGATACGTAAGAGGATTATACCTACATTCAGCTCTAACAAACTGTACGAAGTACAAAGAATAATGTCTCCTTTCACTTCTAGAAGATGCTCAAATACATTCTGTCAGCTGGAAGCTAACAGGCTGATGGGAGGAAACCTACTGCACCGCAAAATACATACGCTTGGAAGTATGTGCTTGCAAGACCTCTTAACCTAGGTCAGTCTTCCAAGAGAGATTATTAGTATTTTACTTACTTTTCCCGTTATTCTGTAACTAATGACATATTGCAGCATGAGACGTGTTCTCAATTCTGAGAAATCGAAAGCTCTCTATCACAAGAGGGTTGACCCTGGCTAGCACCACTTCTGTATTTCATTCACCAAGAATGAGCAAGAAAAGCATCATAACTAACAAAGACACTAGTTTTAATCAGACAATTTAGGAAAGGAGTCAAACATCTAGAACTCTGTTAAGCAATCTACAAATCTACAAAAATCTACAAATCTACAAAGAATCTACAAATGCGTTTTAAACCCAGATGTGCAGTGACTATTTTAACAATGATATAGACAAATAGAGGTATCTCTGTATTTGTGAAACAGAGCGCCCAGACATCAACTTCTTGCTTCAGTTTATCAGAAGGTATTAGTTTCGTGGCTCTGGATCAGATCTTCTCCAGCCTTTTGCTGTGTAGAAATATTGTGTATAAAGGAGGCCTTATGAAGATGGATGCTCATTTCCCTCTACTACTAAATTAGAGCTACATACTGAATTAGAACTGCGATTAATAATTTGTTAGAAGGTAAATACAAAGAAATATGAATGCAAATACAAATTCATGGGCAAGGAGTTACTGAAATAAAGTACGCATAGGAGAACAGCTCTCTGGTCTTCAAAGCTAGAAGTAACTGAAGCATGGAAAACCTGCTACCATTACTTGGCAATTTTAGCATTTCATAGGAATAAATACCTTCGATTTTACAAAGATTCTCAGTGATTAGTCTTAGAAGTTGAGCTGGTTTTAAGTCAAACAGGAATATGGCATTCAAAGCTATACACAGGCTTAGCATTCAAGTAACTCCTCAGTTCAAACTCAGTATTTCTGAAATTCACCTAACTGTTTTGGGAACATCTTAGAGACAGATTAGCTACTAGGCCATTACTATTATATCTTCCTCATGTTTCTTGCAAGTGCCATCCCTGTACACGCTCATTAACTTGCAGAGTATTAAATAGCTGTTCATAGAGACAACCAACAATCTCAGGCATTAAAGACCTGAATTCCTGGACAGAAAGAGCTAAAATTTAAAGCAACTCAAGTTTCAGATGCAGGTCCCTCTTGCTCTCTAGTAAGTTTATTTAAAAATAAATTCAGTGACGCCTGATAGCTATTAGATAAAACCAAATACAGACAATTAATGATTTGAAATGTTCCCTACAATTCTAAGCCAAAACATTTAAATAAAGGCCTTTTCTAAATACATCATTTGCCCAAGCACAACTGATACCATCATTTACTTATCTAACCAATTAGTGTCTCTAAAGTATGCACTGTATTTGTTTGCAGTCATTTATTATCTAACCTATAATTTTGCAGCTTCTCAGGCAACAAACTGCTATCTTGCATCTGGGGAATAAAATGCACAAAAGGGTGCTGGTGTGCTGTTTGAACACATGCAATTACTGGCAGTTACATTCTAATTAGCATAATTAGTTTTGAAACAGTTCTTATAATAACTGTCAACATTATGTCAATTTAGCTGAAGTTAATGGCATATTTAACAAAGACACACTCATTTTCAGTATTTAAAAGAATGGAAGAAGGAAAGTCCTTTCTGAAAAAGTAAAACTGCTTTTCAGACACTGAACATTTCTTACTTTGTTTCAGCAATTCATCTTCTAAAAACAGCACTTTATATAATTATCACCCTCCAGCTTCTGGAAGACCATCCTTACAAATTAACACTGATAAAGTGGCAATAAAAAGCAAGTACAACAAAGTACAGATGCTTGCAAATGCAGTCTTCTGTTGTTTTGGGGAAGGCAACAGTGGGGGGGGGGGAAGTGCGGAAGTTGGAAAAAAATCTAGAGGTAAATCTTGGAAAAACTAGAAGAGGTAAATAGTGTGCTAATGTGCTAAGAAGTATCAAACGCTTCTAGTCATACTTAGACAAAACATCCCTTTACTGCTTACTAGGAAAGGGCATAAGCCATTCATAAAGGCCAGTTTTTTACCCTTTTTCCAGTTTTGGTAAGTTACCAGATACTATTTACAAGTAGCCAAAGATGTTGCATTATTAAATCAAGTAAATATTTAGTCATTTCACTGACTCTTTTGAGTTTCCAAGAAGAAACAACATGTCTTTCAGGTAAATATTCATCTTCTGCACCAGAAGGAACAGCCCAGCGTATGCTTAGTACTTGCCATAAAGCTGAAGTTACACAACCAGTCTTGACTGAATTTAAAAGCCAGGTGTATTACAGTGTACATGTTTCATTTAAGAATCTTGTTCATAGTGGGGTTTTATTATGTGGATATTTCAAAGAGCAAGTTACTGTTCAGTAGTCATGAAATATGCTGTCTTAAAAAAACACCTCTCAACTGTGAGAAATCTTTGCTGGTTTGGGGTTTTTTAACTTATATGAAACACAAACAAAATGAAGGACTTCATGCTCCTTAAAGTAGATTTTTTTGGAGGGTTTGTTTTGGTTTTTTTTAAATAAAAAAAGTAAACAAAACAGGAGTTTGATATTAAACCATGGTGAAGACAAAGAAAATCCATGGAACTTTTACCCAATTAATTTGGACACATTCTTTCCCTTTCAGATACACATTTATCATCATGTATCATAAAGGCATCTTACGTTCACGTTTCTACTGGCTTTATGTATGCAGCTATCCAGAAAAACTTAAAATCAGTTAAAACTTGATTCAATCCATGCCACTCAGAAGAAGTATCTTTCTGCCTATAAAATGGTAACTGCTCAGTTTCAGACTCATTATTAAATTTTAAGCACATCAGCTTATTATAATGAAGTATTACCAAATTTACTTTATTTCGATTTATTTAGAACTACTTCCCAAAAGGTCTGCTAGCAGTAATAAAAACAGACAAGTCAAAACAGTACGTATTAATGGCATTTGTAAACACTTGTAGAGCAGCAGGGGAGCTGGGAGAGAACAGGAGAATTGCTCCCACACGTTGGATGCTGGATGAGGCAGTGACATTAAATTAATTCCCAAACCACTTCAACAGAAAAGCAGCACTTTCAGGAGCCAATTCATTCAACCCTGAAATAGGTGCCTAAAATCAGGCAAGCTGTCAGCCTATAGGGCAAGCAAGGAAAGTCACCTAAGCTAGCTCTATCACTGTTCCCCTACATTAGCGCAGAACTCCGCACTGAGACACACACTGAATTGCCTTCCAGGAGCATGTATTATTCTCCACTGACTATGGTGAGGAAGAGACTGACTAGACCAACATTTGACCTTTGAGAACATCCTAAAGTAGAATTGCTCTATACCTCAGCTTCACCTTTCTATTTAGTGTCAAAGACATCCTGTATCATTTTCTTAGAGTTTCTAAGCCCACGTTAATACCCCCTGATGACTCCCATCCTCTGCGTGACCACCACAGAATCTGTCCGTTATGGACAGCTCAGCATGCTCCTGCCAGAAGCAGAACAGTAACAAGACAATCACTTAGCTATGTCTAAATTAAGAGCCCCCAGCAAATCTAATACACTGACAATTCATCTGAAAATCTGCCTTCCCCGTACACATTTTTAACCCACTTATATGGTTTCATACAGAAACTGTATTTTTAATATATAGTCCAACTGCCTATATTACAGGAGTGAAACATGCATAGCTACTAAACTCTAAAGAAAAAAACCTATAGCCCATTTCAAATCAATATTACATAACTTAAAAATCTGTAATTCACCATAAGAAGGATTTACATTGTGACACGGTAGGTGACCTAGGAAAGTTTTTTGTCTTTTGTACCCCACCTGCAAAGCCACTAAACACTAGTATGCATCTTTGAGCTGCTTGCTTGTTATTCTTGTCTGTATTGACACATAATCACTACTCACCATCAGGTCCACATCAGCTGGGTATCAACCCCAGCAAGAATGATCCATCCTAGTAGAAGAACTAGTAACAGGCTGGTTAATTGTTCAGATGTGCAAGACACTACATTTAAAATCATTTCAACTCAGACTGTGAACATCTAAATGGAAATTCTTCATACAAATCTCTTCTACATAAAGTCAAACTCTTTCCTACATATAATTAAAAGCTCCCATTACTAGAATGTAACAATAGGCCTCCCCAACTCAACTCTTTCAAAGCACAGAACGAAGACCAAATAAAAAAGTGGAGGAGAGAGAGCAATCCCTAACTTTTGGGCCCTTTTAAGCAAAGGCAAGAGTCTTTCAGAAGCCTAACAGCAAAGTATTTGTCACAGGAAGTTTGAGAAGAGATTTGCCTATGTGACCATGTAACATTAAATCCCTTAGGAGACAAGTCTGATTGGCAGTTCCAGATAAGAAATAAATACATCCACCCCACGCACAATCTGCTTAGATCTGCGTAGCAGGCCCTCTCCTGCTTTTGCACCAGCATGGAAAGAGTTGAAGTGAGGCACAGAGAAAAGATGTAGAGATACATGAAGGAAGAAGCCTGTGGAAGACAAATATGCCCTAAAACTCAGTAAATGATGAGTAAAAGGCCCTTAAGGAAGCACAGCTCACTGAATTTTTCGTAGGTCTGTTATTTTATGACCATTTAAAACACTTTCTTAACAAAGCTGATGAATCTTTCTCTTCCTATAGTTTAACCATTACACTAAAACATGAGCACAATGTTGCTAGTGGCATAACACATAATTGTTGTGTGCAGAGACAGAGGACCAAATAGCAACAAGGCATACTTAATTTAGATCAGAAGAAATTATTCTTTTAATCCCCAGCTACAGAAATAACTTCCTTCACCATGAACTGTTTCTCCTAACAAACTAGAAATCAAAAATACATAGGTTGATACTTAGTTCCCTGGAAAATACTAGGGCTCAAAGCATAGAATTTCCAATAGAATCAAGCATTTGTAATAAGCATGGAGTCCAATAAACCACATCTGCCCCAAAGAACCACAACCACCACTAAGCAGAAACTGTGATAACATTGGTAAGTGTAGATTTGCTGCCCGTAAGTGAAATGCTATTTCAGATAGACTTGTGGAGAAACTAGCCATCTACATACCAGTATGATATGAAAAACTAGCATGGTGGTATCTGTTTAGCATTATCTGATCACAGCTTCTTTAATCTGAAGATTATGCAAAAAAAAGAGGTGAATTCCACCCCAAAACAGACATGGATCAGTGAGTTTTAATAATCAGCCAAAAGGCAGAAGAGAGGCGGGGCAACATTAATAAAAATGCCCAGCGTTTTTATACAACACGCCATACATATATTAATTATCTGAACAAAAGTATAGGCTAGTGTACATGGTACTGCATTAGGGTGTTCTGGTTTGGGCCCCTCACTACAAAAAAAAGAGTGCTGGAGCATGCCCAGAGAAGGGCAATGAAGCTGGTGAAGGGTCGGGAGCACAAGTCTTATGAGGGGCAGCTGAGGGAACTGGGGTGGTTTATTCTGGAGAGGAGGAGGCTCAGGCTGGAACCTTATCACTCCCTACAATTGCCTGGAGGGAGGCTGTAGGCAGGCAGGGGTCGGTCTCTTACCCCAAGTAACAAGCGACAGGACCAGAGGCAATGGCTTCAGGTTGTGCCAGGGGAGGTTTAGATTGGATATTATGAAAATTTTCTTCACTGAAAGGGTGTTTTGCACATTTGAAGCACTGGCACAGGCCACCTAGGGATGTGGTGGAATCACCATCCCTGGAGGTGTTCAAAAAACATGTAGATGTGGTGCTTACGGACATGGTTTGGTGATGGACTTGGCAGTCCTGGGTTAGCGGCTGGACTTGATGATCTCAAAGGTCTTTCCTACCTAAATGGTTCTGTGATTAAATTTCAACACATCTGAAGATCTTAATATACAGAAGAACAAAGCAGCATAATGGATGCCTGAAAACAGAAAGCTGAAAGTTCAAGTGTATGATGCATCTCAGCCCTTATCATTTTATCCAAAAGACTTAAGCTCATGCTTCATACACCCGTGTTCTGAGGACAGTCCTGCAGAAAGTGGAAACAAAGACATTGATAGAAAAGAATGCTCAGAGGAAAGGACAGTTATCTTCTATTGCTGTCTTAGAAAGCATGCCTTTTTTTCTTTAAGGAAAGAAACCATTTAAATACAAACAGCTATATTAATGCAAAATTCAGCTCAGACTTTACACAAAATCCAGTAACCCAAATCAAGATTTACTGCTATCATATATGTTATTCAGTTGCATACTACATTAAATGAAGTTGTATGTAGAAATGCACTAGGTACTTTAAAAACACAACTTAAAGAGCAGAGTTTGATCTGGAAATAAACACTAGTTTGACCCCCATTGCCCCACCAATAAATACAGAAATGCAACAGATATTTTTTTTTTGTACACTCCTAGCTTAGAAATACATTACTTACCACAGTGTCAATAAGCGTAGGTGCTGACTGCCCAAGTGCTTGGTAGTGTATGCGAACAAGATTAGAGGTTTCTGAAGGTCTCCACAGCTGCTGCCCAGTTGCATTAGGAAGTAGGTACTTGCCTGTCAAGTTAAGAAAGACTGTGTTAAAATACTAGATGCTGCAGGTGAGGCAAGGCAATGGACTGAGTTTACTGTAAGATAACACTCTTAACATTCAAAAACATTTGTTTTTTTCACTATAGCCCTGACCAGAGGGGATTCCACTAAAACAGAATTCCTGCTATTCACTTGCTAGTCCTTCACATCACCCTTCCACAAGCTACACTTCACTTAGGCAAATTCATTCTTTCCGCATTCAATTTCAATATACAACTGTACTTCTTTCCTACCTAGAAACACAATGCAACAACAGATAGAAACATCCAGAATGGTGAGTCTGAACCAAAGAAACTTAAATTCTGAAGACCAGCTAAAAATAATTTTAAAAATAATTTAAAAATAAAAAATAAAAATATTCTACTATATACTCCTTGAAGAATAAGGTTCCAAGCCTGAGGTACAAGACCAGGTTTGTTGGAATAAGGCACTTACTACGTAGATAACAATTACACCACCCTGTGAGTGGGGACTACTCTGTTTCTATTCCAAAATTCCTTATAATCTACCTAGTAGTAATCACTCAATTCCCAAGAAAGTATCTGTACTCAGTGACCCAGGTAAGAGGAAATCCCTGAGGCACAGACCAGCCAAACCGCAGGAGCACTGGCATCAGGCTCTGAGGGAGCAGCTGGCAGACCCCTTCTCGGTGGTTGCATGCTGACCACCTAGCAGCATCACTTCATTGTGGCCAGACCAGCTCGGGCCCAGTGCCAGAGAAGGTCAGATCCCCAGCCAAAGCTCTGCCACTCAGTCTGGAACATGTCCCCACAGGTACTAGTTAGGTAGAAAGCACCTCTGGCTCAGGAAGCCCCTGAGCTGTAAACCAGCAGTAGGGAGAATACTCAGGTAACTAAAAGGACAAGTATGTACTGATACTGTTCCTTTTTGCTTACTGTCAAGGAACAGAACAAGAGGCTATATACTGCTCGTATCACATACGTACACCTTCAGTTTGCGACAATAACACTACTAAAGCAACTGACTTATCTTAGAAGACAAGCTGATGCAAAGTGACAATTCAAAAGATTATTATTTTTTAAATCAAATCTAGGTTCAAAACCACAATGAACAGTTCAAATGAAAACCACCTTCAAATGAAACATTCTAAACTTCTGTTTCCTGAAATTACTAATTCCCATCTCATTAATCTTGTCACCTCAGAGAACTACAGAGTGGGTATGTGTATGACCATTGACATGGGATTTGCCATGAAATCAAAGGCCTCAGCTTCATAACTTTATTTTTAACAGCAGATCCACTGGTCTCTGTAAACTGACTGTCTTAGAGAGTTGCCAAGAAGCAGCACAGGACAGTGTTTTTAATGCTTCCCAATTAATCTTCAAGATGTGCTACTGTTCTTTATTACACTGGTAAAGCAGAATCCACAGACATTTTTCACCCAATTTCCTAACAGCTTGCCCAAGACTAGAAGAAAATGTGTAACAAAGCTGTGGTTTCTTGCCCAATTATCCAGGATAACATTTTCCAGAACTGGAAAGACTGAATTAATTTACCATCTGCTCTCTTTGCCTGTTTATATCAAATTCTGGTTAACTTTTTACATAGTCTCTCACCATCCTCAACTACAAGGATGCTATAAAAGCTTAAGGCATTGATTCCAACATCCACATGTCTGATATTCCATTGAAGTCAATCCTGGAATACACCAGTGACTTATGCAGTCAATTACAGCTTATATCTATCACCTCAAAAGGTTAATTCCTTCTCATCCAGGCACGAGAAAGAATTGAAAAGTGAGTGGGGAAAAAAAAAGCTATATATACCTCGCGCTTAAACAGGTATGTTTTATTTCTTTAATGCTTTCCACATCAAAAGAGGTCTATGCATTTCCTTTACTTGCTTTTTGACTCTACTCCTTCAAGTCAATGGTAAGATGAGGTTCTCTGGGTGAAACCACATATTTCCTCATGCTGGCTCCCCTCATTACAAAAAACTCTCCAGCTAGAATGCACCCTACAAACACTGTAATGAAACTCTGCAAGAAGACTCCTAAAATTCCAGCAAAGTCAAGCCAGCTCCAAATATTGTATCACTCTTGGTAACACCAGTAAAATGCTTTGGCAACACCTGTTTTGTCAAGTAGGCATATATTACACAAGTCACTCAGAAACTCTGTATTACCCCACCCTAGAAGCCACAGGAAAATTACATTAAACAATTTGCAAGTTGATCACTGTTAGCATACTCTTAGTGCATTTTATCATCATAGGAATCAATACTTGAAAACAATAGAGTTGTCGTCTGATCTTTAGGAAAAAAAACAATGCAAGTAAGAAAAAGGCCTTGTTTATTAAAGCTTGTTCTAAAACTGGGGAAGAGCATCACCCTTTGGTTAACCAATGCACTTCCTAGTCAGGGTTTGAAAATAGTCTCAAAATCCATTGTCAGACTTTAGGCTTTTCCCAGAGTACACTGATTCTCATTTCAGATAAACCCGCTGAGCATCCCATGGGAAAAAAACAAAATGGAAGGCCATCATTTGTATTTTGTCCATAAATTAATCTGGTTTTGTTTAGGTTTGGATCCCAAGCCAGAAAGGTTTATTATTAATGTTTGTCCTTACTTTTTGCTTTAAATGCGAGCCAGACCCAAAATATGGCAAACCAATATTGTGATTCCTACTCATGTCAGTAACCCAGCAGAGCACAGCACTCTGAGGTACCTTACCATGGGCAGGGCTATGCTGACACAGAACATCTCCAATGGACACCGTTATTCTTTGTCCTTTACAGGCATCTCTGTTTTACTCAGTTTTTATCTTGCTCAAATGTCTGAAAGAAAGTCTAAGATATTTTAGTACAGAGGCAAGATGGGAGGCAAACCTACTCTTTACAACAAGAAGATCTTACACTAAGCCTTTCCTTCAACTGTAAGATTTTGCCTGACTGACAAGAAACCAGAGTACATTAACTCAGCATCACAGGGCCAGTGTCTGCACTGTAAGAATTCACTTAATACTCCATTATTTCATGATTAACCTCTAGAAATATTTAAAATAACTTTGGATAGCCTGTGGAGTACCTAATTAGGCAGTCAACACTAGCAAAACTGCCAATGAAAATGTAAGCTGGAATGACCTGTCCTCCCATCCTTACCCCAAACAGGAGCCTTGAGGGCACTGTAGATTTCACAACATACTGAAATCAAGGTAAGCGTAGCACACTGTCTGCAAATTCCAGTTCTTATCATAGTGCATCCACACGTGCTTTTAAACACAAAAATAGCATATAATAAACACGCTTTCTATAGAAGCAGAAAAAGCCATGGCTTATACAAAAAGATGGTAACAGATAAAACTCTTATCTGGGAATACCATTAACCTTTATGCAGAGAGATATTACCAGGAGATAAGCAGTTACCAACAAGAACACCAACTGCAACAAAATATCTTTAAATAACAGCTGTACTTTCAATCCTGTGCTGCTTAAAATAAGAAAAGTTGGATATACTTTACAGGAATGAAATGAGGTTTTTATATTTCCAAAGGCAAATGGAACATCAACATTTCTTACAGAAAAAAAAAAAAAAAATCTGCCAACTCAGTCCACTTTCTTTGAGGGATTACAGTGCCACTATGTTGAACCACCATTTAACAAAACAGTCCCTCACCACTAGTTGGTCAGCAACTCTCCCTGGATTCCTCCCTTAAAAAAAAAAAAAAAGAAAAAAACCCCCCTCAGACTATCCACTCCTTTTTCTTGCTGCTGCAGTACTCCCACATTTTTCTCCTGTTACAGTTTCACTCATTATTGCATGTATTTTCCCCCTTTCACATTTTCTTTAAGAACCCCTTGAGTTTACACATAACCACACTTTTCACATAACAGTTTGGTTGGGAAGGAACCTTAGAAATCACCTAGTTCCAGCCCCCTGCCATGGGCAGAGACACCTTCCACTAGACCAGGTTGCTCAAAAGTCACATCCAGCCTGGCCTTGGTTTAAGCACTGGTATTACACGTAAAGCTTAAGCTGAAATGCGTTATTACTTTTTACACTGCATTCATTTCTGCCTCCAAGTTTAATGCTGCAAGCAACTACCCTCCTTTTTGAGTGAACTGACTCATTGGGGGACAGAGAAGAAGAATTCACCTCAACTCCACCTGATCCCTTCCATCTTAATTTGGCATTTTTGGCCCACATACAGCACATAAATACTGCCAGTGTCCAGGCCAATCTCCATCTAACAACAGACCATTGCCACACCAGTAGTAATTTTCTTATTACTTTCATCAGCTACTGATGCAGACAAGTCAACTACTGATACACGTCCCCTGCTGCTGTCCCATTCGATTCTAAGATGGCCTCTGAGCGCCTCCCATGCCTTCCACAGTGGCTTTGCTGGCACCTCTGCTACCCTTCCTGCACCTGAAACTATCAAGAGAGCCCAAAGTCACAACACTGTAACCAATGGCGTCTCCTCCCACACCTGAATGCAGCCCTCATTAGTCCAGCACATTTATCAAAACACATGTCAATGAAAGGTGTCTTAAGTTGATTACATAATGGCAATAACTTAATACTCATTGGTAGACACAGGGAATACAACACTGGAGTTCACCGTTATCTCCCTCTGCCTCTCACACGCCCAACTTCCTTTTATAATGGGCATCTGTAGAAAGCCCTAATGGAATCTTTGTTACTTACTTCCGTCATCCAGCATGCACATATTTGTTGTATGCCTTACTGCGTAAGGCCAAAAGAGACTAAAAAACCACACATGCTTCCTCAAAGATCAGTCTCAGAAGATGGGCTTTGCTTTACCTTAATTAGAAAAATCTTCCCTACAGCTAAAGTAGTCTTCTTCCCCTCTCCCTCTCACATCCATACCACAGTGGGATGGCTGAGAATTACTAAATGAGCTCAAACTTAATACCTATACATCTTCCACCTTCAGTTATAATTTAGAAATTACTTGTCTCAAATCTTCAGCAGTCTCATGTCCAAAAAGTACATTAAACTGGACTATGTTTAAGTGATGATGAGAAAGCTGTATTGCTCCTTCTGATATGTAATTTTGCAAAAAGAAGAATCCTGCACACCGAAAGCTCAGAGATAGCTCTTACTTGCAACTCTAAATATTGGCAGACTTGCAACAACCAGGTTATGCATAGCATACACATGCTCTAACTTTAAGAACATCAGAAAATTCACCATTGCTCACTTCAACCACGATGCGAACAGCTACTTCAGCCTGCTGCCAGTATTCTTGGCTGCCAGCTCTCTACCACCTTAACATTTATCTTTTTGCTACCTGCTTCAAAGAAATTATGATAAGATATGAAATAACTATCTTCCACTGCACTGTGAAGAAAATGCCCAACAACCCTATTAGGAATGACAAGTGTGAAGTGATGTGCCAACACACTGCTTTCTCTATAGTCCCTACCTACTACGATCCCTATTTTTGCCTCATATATACCTTCCTAGGCCACATGATTGAAGAAATTATTTGTAACTATATGTTTACAGTATTTTTTCAAAAGACAAAGTTTCCCAATAGAACAGCTTGCCCTCATTTTCACAGGAAAATATCTATAGACTTTTCCATTCAAGTCCTCAACCTTCAACCTAAGGACTAAGCATAAGAAGTACTTTCCCCTCTTCTCAAGCGTTTCTCAAGCTGTACATTCAACTGATGTTAAAGCATATGTCTTGGAGCAAGCAGGTGCAATTTCCCTCCACATGTGGTCAGACCACTGGCTTCACAACATCCATTCAACAGAGTCCACCAGTGAAAGAGGAAGATGTAAGCCTCTAGGAGTACAGATAATGTAGTCTTGATGTGCAATTATAATGTATTTATAAACACAGCGCAGAGACAGTTTTGCACTAACAAGCTGAGTTACTAGCAACAACAGGACTGCAGCCTCACAGAGCTCTAATTTAGGTATTCAGCTGATTAAACTCAAGCATTTAACTAAGTCCAGGCAAGTTCTTTCATGTGTGCTTCTCCAGGTACTTTGCTGAATATACTTCAGCCAGCTAATTCAACAGCTCTTGCGGTATTTTTTAAGGAGCTACAATGCAAACTTCAGAAATTTAATATGCATGTTCACTTTCTCCACATTTTATTTTTCTACTATTCAAGATGACTTACCAACTTTCAAGCTGCTCTTGTAAGTATCCCAGAGAAGTTTAAACTCTACTTCTCCACCCCTCAAAACAGCCAACTTGCAAATGCATCTGCTAAGCGGGCACTCTACTGCTACAGTTTACTTTGATCTCAACACCAACTTCACATGTTCCGATGACATTAATTATAAGCAAAATTAAGCAGCAATCAAGGAGTTAAAGGTAAAATAATGAGACAGGAATACAGTATCTTCTGTTCTCAAGGTACACTATTACACGATGCAGAGTTCAGACATGAAAGAATATGGAAATTATCTTGCTAGGCACACAGGGAAGTAAAAACGCAACTCTGCAGGCTGATTGAAGCCTTAGACCAGAGGTCCTCAAACTATGTCCCACAGGCCGGCTACGGCCCCCCAGGGTCCTCAATCCAGCCCCCAGTATTTACAGGACCCACCCGCCCTCCCCTGCCGGGGGTTGGGGGGGGAACCAAGCAGCCGCAGATGACTGCCTGCCACTGCAGCCGCACGCCGGCCCCCTGGTTAAACAGTTTGAGGATGCCTGCCTTAGATGATGAAGGTAACTGACAGTGACAAACATAAGCTAGTGTCATCTCAACCACCAGTGCACCAAGAACCATTTAGAAATGTGTATTTCACAGCACAATATATTTACTTCATCTGTAAAAGACAGCTTTATACTGCATGCTTGGGAAAAAACATTTTCTCAGGTGTGTAATTACAGAATAGCTTGCACCTATCTCTTTCCACTAATTCTGGATGAAGTTTAACATGTGGTACAGTGCTTTAAGGAGCCTTTGAGGAAGGCAGTGAAAAGACTCCAGCACATGTTCTGGGTAGGCAATGCTACTGAATGAAGAGTGTTGTGCCTGTTGTCATGCACACCTGGCTGTTGAACCTTCTGTACCCAAGACAGAGGGGTGTTAGCGCTGGTGCTGGGCTGCCACCCTCTCTCCACTACTGTCGGGGAGAGCCCTCAGGCAGCTGCAGCTGAAAAAAAGACATTCTAAACTGAGTACATCCAGTCCTGTCATGCATCACAAACATGAAAGCAATTTTGAAACTCATTTCTGCTCTGATATCTGAGGGGAAGAAAATGCAGGAAGTAAAATTTCTACAAAAAGGCACATCTGAGAGCTTTGGCACTGGCAGCCATCCTTCCTCTGCATCCCACAGCACCCTGGCTTCTGGAGCCTGAGACAGGCCAATAAAGCCCACCAAGCTGTATCCCCAGACGCAGCCATGAAATCACAGGAGTTTTTATGGAATTGTACATGCATAATTAATAAGTCCCATAATTGGAAGTCAGTAAATTATTTTGACATTATACAGAGGAAATAGGGAACACTTCCCCTTATCTACACCAGCTGGACATCATTAATAATCTTTTTAAAATGTTGCCACTAAAATAGTGACATTACAGTTATGACAAGCATTGTACAGAATGGGAAGTTACCATTTCCAAAGAGGTTTCAAGATACAAGTCCCATGATTGTATGCCCAGCTCTCCTCATCCACCAAGCTGAATCAAGTATTTGACACTGTAAGGTTTCATGAGCTAATCTGCATTTTCAGCAATATTAATAAGAAAAAGATACACAGCATAATGTTTGTGAAAACCCTGGATTTCTACCACTGCCAGCTGGTCCCCTATATGACTTCCCTTCAAAGTCCTGCCAGCACATGCCAACCCAAGGATGAGAGAATAGCTTATTCTTCATGGCCCATAAAGCTGTTACCTTTCTGCCAGTTAGTGTTTGTAAAGCAATGAATCTCTGATGCAAAGAAAACAAAGAAACCCCAGATTCATTTCAAATCAACCACAGATTAGTTATAAGGGAACAGCAGTAACTACCGAGTATATCTGGATGACTGATGACTCAGAGGTGGAAAGCTGATCAAAGCAGGAATATTAAAGAAAAAAATATACACATCCCAAGATTTCTTAGTTTTCAGCTCTTCACTAGATCATGAGGTAACTTCATTAATGTAAGTGCTTTCAAATCTTTGGATTAAAATTCTATAAAATTAAATCTGTATGTGTTACGTCACCAGTATTTCTGTAAGATCAATTTAAGGTTAGCAAGATAACAGCCGTACCACAATTAGAGACAATTAGCACAGCAGGAAGCCTGTTTCCAGGCAGTTATTGATGAGATAACAGGAGGCAAGATAAGAAGTTGATGCTACAGGTAACAAAGTGTATTTTTTTTCCTTTATATCTCACTGCAGAGCTTATTGGTACAGCAGAGAGACAACTGAGCTTGCTGCAGCACTCTGCAGACTACAAAATCTTTCCAACAATATGCTCTCATACCTTTCAGAAGTAGAAAGGGAGACATCAATCTCCAAATGCTGCACCAGGGCAGCTGAGAAGACGGAACAGACCTGCACCGCACACTGCAGTACAGATGAGCAGCAATGAGACATGAAAGCAAGGCCAATTTGATTTGCTTGTCCAAGTGATTTGCCAGGTTAACCCCCTCTGCAGTAAGAGCTTATTTAATTTCTCAGCCTTTCACATTACTTTCTGCCATGAATTCTATTTAAGCATCTCTGAACACAGCAAACTAAAATCTGTAGACAATTTAAGCCAAAAACCCTCTGACTGTAGACAGTCCTTTGAAGTCTGTGGAGATCAAGAAAACCAGCCACCACAGAAAAGCAGCTTTTTAATTAAACTTCTTTTCTCCTGATTAGAAACAAGTTTAAAGCCCCACTCTGTGCACTGTTAGGAATCCTTAAGAAGGCCATCTAAGGCTAGGGCGAGAAGCATTTAAATACATATTGTACACACCAAAGTCTATTGTCCCAAGAAGCACAGAGCTGACCTGACCTGACCTGACCGTGCTTTGCTTTCAGTCTGCCCAGCACTCCTCCAACACCCCTGCACACCCAGCGGGCACCAGCATCCTTATGAAGCAATGATCCTTTCCCTCTCTACTTGACTTTGGGCTACTAAACGAGTAGCTACAGCTCAGCTTTGTGACAGGACTTACTTCACAGCTGAACAAACTGTGCAAGGACTGTGTTTACAGCACCTGTGGCAGAACTTTCAAAGCTCCAGTTTACTCCCCAGGTAAAGGATGTCGCAAGTGCTGTTACAGGAATGGGTGAACACAGGGAAGGGTAAGCTGGAGCAGGAAAGGAGTTATGATGCAAAGGCAGAGAAAGGCAAACGCTAATTACTGTGTAAGTGGTTTTGCTACCCAAAACTTTATAACCCTTTGGAAACATGACATTTTAAACTAAAAGAGGTACTGGTCATAAATTACTTTCAAATACTTTCACTCTGAAGCTGTTTTATCTCAGATGATGCTTATGTTTAGCAACCCCCGTTATGAAACACTATTTTTCATCCTTTCTTTCTATTAAGCAATACTATTAACACTTCACAACAAGCAGTATTAAAGTAGATTTGCTGGACTAATAGCAGACTACATCCAATACAGTCGTTTTCCAAATTCAGCCTCTCTCCAGAAGTCGTCTTCCTCCCTCTCTTGGGGATGAAGATTAAGAGAAGCAATAATGTTGCAACAATTAGGCTGAAGTGACTTCTCCAAAATATAATAGCATTGTGTCTCCAGGAAGCAGTATTTTATTTCTTTTATTGGCTGAACTTTATTTAGTATCAGTGGTTCCCTAACAATTTTCAACAGGAAGCAAAAGTAGATTTATTTGAAAAACATTGACTGAATTTTTCTCAACTCCTAAGAGCATTCTTTGTCACTGAAAACGTGTGGTTGCCAGATTGCATAAAACAAGGCAATTCAGGAAAAAAAAAAACAAACCTGGGTTCCAGTTTCCCTGAAGCTGTGTAGAATGTAAGTTTAGTTTCCATCTCACCTCTCCAAGTTTCCAAACCTCCCCTCCCTTGTGTTGATTTCCCACTGGAAAGAGCTTGCACATCATTCTCAATTTTTCTCAAATTCCTATACAAAGAATTTTGCAATTTACTTCAGCCAATTTAGAGTAGTAGGTTCTCAGTAACTGTAAACCTTCAGGTTTTTTAAGTCTCATTCAACATATTGCAATAATACAGATTTTATTTCTTCTCATTTGTCATGCATAACATTATTCCCTGTTGTAAAGTCCAATAAACTCATTTATTTGGGATCTATTCCCAGAGATAAAACCCCTATCTATTTACCTCTCCTAGTATTCAGCCCTGCAGGAGCTGAACTATTCTGTTTTATATAAACAAATTACATTTTTATTTTTGTTTTCTGTTATTAATACTACTTACACTTTATGGCTCAATAATGTTGTGGTTCTAACAGCAACACAAAAGAAAGTATCACAAAAAGTACAATTAACTTATTTTCTAACATTTAGATTGAGCAACAAGCATCAGCATAGGAATACTCTGCAGATTTGTAAGCTAGAAGTCATCTCTCAACTCCCACTCAATTTCCAGGAGTTTAGCAAAGGTAATATTTTTGAACAACAGGAGGTAGGGATTGTACCTTAAGCAACTTCAAAAATATCCTCATGAACTGTTTTTCAATGGACTGATCCCCACTAAGCGAGCATTTAAGTTTAGAGTATCAAAAGCAACAAAACAGAATTAAAAATAAAGGAAAACAGCAATCAGTGTAAAGTAATATTAAAGATCAAGTACTTTTCCAAATTACAGGTCTCCAAATATTTTTGCCCCCTCACGGGCCATGAGTATCTCTTCAGAAACATGAAGACTCAAACTCAAATTAGGGAAGGGAGGTGTGAGCATAGAAGTAAACTGAAAACAAGGACTTACAGCTTATTCATTTTAACTGAAGGCCTTCTCATCCCCTCTTATTTTTTTAAGCGGTACTGTGATTCTTTTAGTTTCAAACCAGAACAGTGAGCCACTCCTAACAATTACAGAAACTTAAAAAACCCCACAAACTTAAGCATGTAAAAAATCATGTAAATCAAGTCCAAGGTAACAAGGTAACACTGAAATCATTAACTTCATGTTATTGAGCATTTGAAACAATTTCAGGAAATAGTTCTCTATCTGCAGTGCTTTCTTTAAAATGAATTTTATTTAAAAATCCCAAAAGAATACTAAGAACCTTCTGTCATCAGAATGACTTTGATTAATTTAATCAGTATCATGAAAGCTATTAAGATATTTAAACTATTTTAGGAGACAAAAGTCTCAGGGTATTCAGGTTCATTTAAAGTGCATTAGTAATAAAGCAGTTTAGCATCACTGCACACTTTATTCCCAAATCCTGACATGAAACCCTGCACAACATATTGCAAGCAGACAAAAAGCATATCCATTTCCCTTCATAAAGGCCTCAAGCAGTAATTCAAGCATAGAGATAAAGACCAGAGACTACAGCAGCAGTGCACATTTGCTTCATTTGTTTTCAATTAGACTGCCTTCTCCTATCTGGAGGGCTTACATGGAAAAGTTCCATTTTTAAAGACCACCACCCTATTTAAAAGTTAAACAAAACAAAAAAAAAATCAAACCCCCACACCAACTCCTGCTGAAATAATACGTAGTGTGCTGGCAATTTTTAGTTTCAGTAAAACATCAGTTTGGTCTACACTTCAATTTTTTAGAGTAGTAACACTCCAGAGAAGCCAGAGCTCACCATTAGCAAAGCTGGTATTTCAGATTGCTTTAAAGCACTACTTTCATGAAAGCCCATGCAGACCACAAACACTCTTACATTTCTGAAATCTTCATAATACAAATCTTGATAAAAATGAAGTCACAAGGGAAACTGTAAAACTTTCCCCCTGACACTAAACATCACAGCAACTGTTATGTGCTGATGTGACAGAGTTCCTTCTCATGAAGCATGAGACAATTTGTTAATTAGGTGAAAAAACAAAAAAATACTGCCACTCATAAGAAGCATTATGATTCTAAGCTACTGATTACAGACAAAGTGCAATAATGCAATAGTTTCTTGGAGCTTCTTCCAGCATAAGGACAGGGAAAGGGGTGGGAAGGAAGTCAGAAAAGCGAATACTTTAAAAGCACTTCCCAGACACTTGTGGCAGAGGAGTCACCTCTGTTCACCATGGCACCATTTTTCATCCCTAATCAAAAACATCTCTGAGCAATGTAGAGCATTGAGACACAGAAGACAGTCACAGCTCAAGTAAATGCCATTTCAACTTCCTCTAACCTGAATTTCACCTGTTTGATTTTGCTACCAATCAACATCACTTGAACAGATAAAATAAGATGTTGAGTCTCAAATTTATCCCTTCCACAAAAGTCTCTGAACCCTATTATCCCTCTCACCAAGTACTTAATACCCTGTTCTTCACAACAAATTCTTCAAACCGTTAGAAACAGTGCACTTCAGGAACATATTTAATTGCCAAATTCTAGTTAATTTAAAAATTATTTTTCTTGAAATACACAAAGCAAGTGCCAGTTAACCTGTCATTGGGACAGGTTTTCACATTCCTTTCATTCCACACTCAGGAATCACCACTCTTTGGTGAGCACCCAGCCACACTCCTCCCAGGATACAATCATAGTTTCAGCATCAGACACTATCAGGACAGGAAAGGCCTGGGGCCCTCCTCAAGCATCCTGCTGCTTCTGCATGGCTCCACAGAGAAGTTGCAGCCCACAGCCAGTGGCTAGCTAGTAATGGCCCTCCACCACTGTGAGGACTCCAGATAAATGAGGCCAAACTGCTTTTTTTTTTTAATGAAATTAAGTCTAAAGGGACCATCTGTGCACTTTAGCTCCCTAAGGAAACAAGATGTATGTGATCACGTGGACGAACAAACGCATGCAAGCATGTCTCACACAACCTTTAAGCCACCAAACTAAGTCAGCAAGATAAATGCCATATTCCTGAAAACTTCAAGAAGTGTGTCATCTTCAGGTTGTCCATAGCCACCTATCAGCACCCCATCAAGACAGAGCCTCAAACGTGAGCTCACTCAACTGACAACTGGGGAGCCCACATGGAAGACACTTTATGGAAACTCCGGGTGGAACTCACACCTTGCCCAAAGAGTTCAGCCACAAGGCAAATGCCAGGGGCAAGGTATCATCAGCTCCACAGCTGCTACACCTCCAGGTGACATTACATACACCCCAAACTCACCAGTCAAAGCTCCTCCAAGGCTTCCTCTTCTGAACTGTCTGCCATCTTCACTCAACTGCCTCTTAAACTTAGGGACATAAATGACTTCAGGACTGCTGCATTTTCGAGAAGACATAGGCTGGGGGAATAGGTAACCAAGCTGCAAAGAAACAGAGTTTAAAAAATAAAATAAATATGTAAATATAGTTTATATGCTTACCTTCACTGAAAAAAACCCAAAACCTAACTTACCTTTACATAAAGGTTATGACAGCATGGGGCAGGGAAGAGGGGGAAGTGTTTACAAAGATTTTAAGGTAATTAAATTACTAAATGAAACAAAAAATTTCACAAGTGCCAGATTTGTGGCTGGCTGTGTAAGAAAGCCACCTTCCTCTAGTACAGCTCATACCACCTCCAACCACACTCTCACACAAGGAGTATTTTCGCAGTGGTCCTGTCTCAAAGTATGCGGGATCAGACTTCAGCTTATTTAACCTTCCATAAAGTAGTCTTTTTGCAGCTGTGAGCGATCTGACTTTGCAACCCATGAGATAACTGCTCTTGCCAACATCTTTCCTTACCAATTTCTCCCTGCCTTCACGTGAGCTGTCACTAGATGGCACTGTACCATCAACAAAATGCAATCCACTGCCCAGTGTAGGGAAACGCTGACAAATGGATTTATCAACCCCAGTACAAAAAGAAATAATTTATACTGTTCATAAAACAGGCATTCATTTACACTGACTTTGAAATAAGCATAAATACAGATCCTCAAATTCTGTTGCTGTCACTATTCCTACACAAGATGTTAACCCTCTGGTTTTGACAATACATTTGGTATCTCTGTATTTGATAAAATTCACCAAAAAAAAAAAAAAAAAAGGAAACCAAAAGAAAAAATAATTGAGCAAATACAGACAAAGAAAGAAAAAGCAGGGATGCAAGTAAGCAAAGCAGAAAATTTTACAAGCATCCTTCACCTTAAACTTGTGCAGTCAGGTGGTGTCACTATTTTACAAAGCACTCAAACGTTATTCTGTAGCATTTAAACCCTGATTCTCAACACCCTTATTTTAGGAAACCAAGTACAAAGTCTTTTAAGATTTCTGCAGTTCATGTACTGAGACTTATCAGCCAAAAAGTCTATGTATCACCTGCATACCTGACTGCTTCATCCTCTCTGTCCACTCGAAGGGAAGGAGTCACCATAGTCACCAATGAAGATGCACAGTGAAGCCCATTTTTGCTTACCGCTAATCCCACAGCAAAGTACTGTATTCCCTACAAAGTATTTCAAATCCCGTGTTTAGAGTTTCTTTTGAATTTATTATTTCAGGTAAGTTAGTGGTTTGGGGTTCGGTTTTGTCTGGGGTTTTTTTATCAAATCTGCAGCTTATTTGAATCATTTGCAGATACACATTTCTAAAGCATCAAGGAACATGTTCGTTTCTGAATCTGCTTCTTCAGGATATTAGGACTCATTCATGTTCATGACAGACACTGAACTAACTTATGAACTCACAGTCCATGCCTTCAGCAATTTCCTAAACTGGAAGGCTTGGGGTCACAAAGACTATTTAATTAACCATTGTTACCATTTATCTTTCACAAACCCCTGTATATCACAAATATTTCTATTTCCAAGTGCTAAGATAGCTCACAAGCTGAATTTACAAATCAGTTAAAAAGGGAATGACTGACAACAGCTGGCTTCTAAGGAACATTATTTTGGGACTCTCACATGTCTGTAAGCTAATACTGATGACTGACGGACAGCAATGACTGCTCAAGGCTGCACTCAAGAATGACTCTGGTTTAGGTGAGTTATTGGCAAAAATTCATGTACTTTCTTAAAACGCACTTCAAAGTAATCAACCACATTTGAAAACTTTTTCCTGGCATAAGGTTCATAAAAAGCTTTCAACAACAAGAAGGGGAAAAAGAAGAAAAAATATTCAACAAATGCATTAAGCTCCCTGAACACTGTCACTTAAGTTACAAAACAGAATTACAGCATTCCACCTTGTCACCTTTTCCTCATATAATCAGTTATGCTTCACAGCTGCTAAAGTCACTCCCACAATAAACACACTTGGGCATTCTGTGACATGCAGTCTGATCACAAAATCCAGAATTCCAATTAAGTTGTGCCCCTTTTCCACAGCTTTCAGGGTTTCAGAAGAAACTTTAAGATGGAGCTATAGCACAGCGCAGCACAGTACCATCGAGGTCCTCAATTCATATCTAAGATGTTTTTCCAATGTCCCAACTATCAGCTTCAGAAAGTATGATGCTTAAAAGCTAAGACAGTTTGAACATCAACCCCCATTAGCTTATCATTTTAACAGCAATGCCCTGACAGCACTCTCTTGCAATGGTACCTCCTTGCTGCTAGGTGACTCTGCCCCAACTACAATTTGATACAATTCCAGCACCAACTTCAGGCACGCAAGTTCTCAACAATACAAGCTTCTTCAAGGATTTCACAGAAACAGAGAAGACAGACCCATGCAGTCAGGGACTGGGTCTCAGCCACGGGACAGAAGCTACCAGCCAGGAGGATGACATTGTGACCCCATGTGAAATGGCCATGCCTGAGGTCCTACATGTGCAGGTTCTTGGGAAACAGGACTGGGGAGGAAAGAAAGGGAATGGAAAGGGGAGAGACATTCTTCCCACCAACACTTTTCAACATGATGTCCTTAGCTTGAAACTCAATATGCAATTCTCTGACATGAGAAACAGGAGAATGAAAGGCAATTTCTGAAGTTTTGCATTTTTAAACACAAAAAGGTGAAATTCAGATTCTGTTGAAGAAGAACATGATTCTATTACTTGGAGACAACAAAAAAGGCATTCTTGCATACGCCTAAAGACCAAAATATCACAACAATATTAGGTTTCACTAAATGTTTCTTGGGGGCAGAAGTTCTATTTAATATGGGAACAGTCAAATTCAATATAGTAGACAACACACAGATCTGTCGGCTGTGTTTCAGCTGGATTTAGACAACCACATCTCACCACCTGAAGGAACTATACCAAAATACATTATATCATCTAGCAATGCAAAGAAACAATATGGAAATAGGAGATTTAACATTTTCATATTGATGGCCAGCTCCTTTGATATGTGTATCATATCAACAAAGCATTTCTGGAAGCTATCCAAAGGCTTACTTTTGCTTCCAAAGGGCAAAATAACATCTGCAGTACATACAGTGTGTATTTGAAAGCCGTCTGTACATTGTAACTGCTGTTGTAGTAGACTAAGTCGACAAGGATATACCCTGTAACAG